>NW_027326945.1:0-25780 GCF_047675955.1 Chlorocebus sabaeus | reverse complement strand
GTCCGGTTTGATCCGATTTCAGCCGGTCCGGGGCCTGTCTGGTCCGGTTTGATCCGGTGTGAGCCGGTCTGGTCTCGGTTTGATCCGTTGTCATCTGGTAAAAACCGGTTTGAGCCTCTCTGGTCCAGATTGAGCTGCTCTGTTGTGGTTTGAGCCGTTCTAAACCGGCTCAGGCCAGTCAAAACCGGTTTGAGCCGGTCTGGTCTGGTTTCAGCCGGTCAAAACCACTTTGCGACCCGCTTTCAGCCGGTCTGGGCCGGTCTGGGTCCTGTTTGATCCGGTTTCAGCTTGTCTGTGCCGGTCGAGTCTGGTTTGATTCCGGTCAAAACAGCTTTGAGCCGGTCAAAAACCGGTTTGAGCCGCACTGGTCTGGTTTGAGCTGGTGAAAACCGGCTCAGTTCGGTCAAAATCGGTTTGAGCCGGTCTGACCTGGCTTGAACCGGTCAAAACCGGTTTGTGGCCCAGTATTTAGGCAGTCCTGGGTGGTTGGGGTATGGTTTGATCAGATTTTAGCCGGTCTGGGCCAGTCTGATTCGGTTTGATCCGGTCTCATCCGGTCAAACCCCGGTTTTAAGAGCCGGTCAAAACCGGTTTCAAGCCGGTCTGGTGTGGTTTGAGCCGGTGAAAACCGGTTTGAGCCGATCAAAACCGGTTTTCAGCCGGTCATAAACCGTATTGAGGCTGTCAAATACCGGTTTGAACCGGTCTGGTCTGGTTTGAGCTGGTCAAAACAGGTTTCAGGCCGGTCAAAACCGAATTGAGGCTGTCAAAAACCGGTTTTGGACGGTCTGGAGTGGTTTGAGCCGGTCAAAACCGATTGAGCCAGTCAAAACCAGTTTGAACAGAACTGGTCTGGTTTGAGCCGTTCAAAACCGGTTTGAGCCGGTCTGGCCCGGTTTTAGCCAGTCTGGACCGGTCTTGTCCGGTTTGATTCTGTTTCAGCCGGTCTGGGCCTGTCTGGTCCGGTTTGATTCCGTTGTGAGCCGGTCCACTCCTGTTTGATCCGGTTTCATCTTGTCTGTGCCGGTCGAGTCTGGTTTGATCCGGACAAAACCGCTTTGAGCCGGTCAAAACCGGTTTGAGCCGGTTTGGTCTGGTTTGAGCCGGTGAAAACCGGCTCAGGTCGGTCCAAAATCGGTTTGAGCCAGTCTTGGTCTGGTTTCAGCCGGTCAAAACTGCTTTGTGGCCTGCTTTCAGCCGGTCTGGGCTGGTCTGGTCCTGTTTGATCCGGTTTCAGATCGTCTGTGCTGGTCGAGTATGGTTTCATCCGGTCAAAACCGCTTTGAGCCGGTCAAAACCGGTTTGAGCCGGTCTGGTCTGGTTTGAGCCGGTGAAAAACCGGCTCAGGTTGGTCAAAATCAGTTTGAGCCGGTCTGGCCTGGTTTGAACCGGTCAAAACCGGTTTGTGGCCCAGTTTTAGGCAGCCTGGGGTGGTCGGGTACGGTGTGATCGGATTGTAGCCGGTCTGGGCCAGTCTGATTCGGTTTGATCCGGTCTCATCCGGTCAAACCCGGTTTTAGCCGGTCAAAACCGGTTTCAGCCGGTCTGGTGTGGTTTGAGCCGGTGAAAACCACTTTTGAGCCGGTCAAAACCGGTTCGAGCCGTTCAAAAACCGGTTTGTGACAATCAAAACCGGATTGAACCAGTCTGGTCTGGTTTGAGCTGGTCTAATCAGGTCAAAACCGGTTTAAGCCGGGTCAAGAACCGGTTTTTACTCGGACTGGAGTGTTTTGAGCCTGTCAAAACCGGTTTCAGCCGGTCAAAACCGAATTGAGGCTGTCAAAACCGGTTTGAAACCGGTCTGGTCTGGTTTGAGCCGGTCAAAACCGACTCAGGTCCATCAAAATCGGTATGAGCCTCTCTGTCCTGGTTTCAGACGGTGAAAACGGCTTTGTGGTCTGCTTTCAGGCGGTCTGGCGCGGTCTGGTCCTTTTTGATCCGCTTTCAGCTCATCTGGGCCGGTAGGTCTGGCGCGGTCTGGTCCTTTTTGATCCGCTTTCAGCTCATCTGGGCCGGTAGAGTCTGATTTGATCCGGTCAAAACCGCTTTGAGCCGGTCAAAACCGTTTTGAGCCAGTAAAAGCCGGTTTCAGCCGGTCAAAACCGGATTGAGGCAGTCAAAACCGGTTTGAACCGGTCTGGTCTGGTTGGAGCCAGTCAAAACCGGCTCAGGACGGGCAAAACCGGTTTGAGCCGGTCTGGTCTGGTTTGCACCGGTCAAAACCGTTTTGTGGCTCAGTTTTAGGCGGTCTGGGCCAGTCTGGTCCGGTTTGATCCGATTGTAGCCGGTCTGGGCCGGTCTGATTCGGTTTGATCTGGTCTCATCCGGTCAAAACTGGTTTTAGCCAGTCAAAACCGGTTTCAGCCGGTCTGGTGTGGTTTGAGCAGGTCAAAACCGGTTTGACCCGGTCAAAACAGGTTTGAGCCGGTCTGGTCTGGTTTGAGCCGGTCTGGTCTGTTTTGAGGTGGTCAAAACCGGTTTGAGGCGGTTTGGTCTGGTTGAAGCCAGTCAAAACCGATTCGAGCCTGTCTGAGAAGGTCTGGTCCGGTTTGATCCGGTCTAATCAGATCAAAACCTGTTTGAGCCAGTGAAAACCGGTTTTAGCCGGTCTGGAGTGGTTTGAGCCGGTCAAACCGTATTAAGCCAGTCAAAACCGGTTTGAACCGGTCTGGTCTTGATTGAGCCGGTCAAAACCGGCTCAGGTCGATCAAAATCGGTTTGAGCCGTCTGGACTGGTTTGATCCGGTCAAAACCGGTTTGTGGCCCAGTTTTAGGCATTCTGGGCCACTCTGGTCTGGTTTGATCTGATTTTAGCCGGTCTGGGACCGTCTGATTTGGTTTGATCCCGCCTCATCCGGTCAAAACCGGTTTTAGCCGGTCAAAACCGGTTTCAGCCTGTCTGGTGTGGTTTGAGCCGTTCAAAACCGGTTTGACCTGTTCAAAACAGGTTTGAGCCGGTCTGGTCTGGTTTCAGCTGGTCTGGTCTGGTTTGAGCCGGTCAAAACCGGTTTGAGCCGGTTTGGTCTGGTTGAAGCCAGTCAAAACCGATTCGAGCCTGTCTGGGCCGGTCTGGTCCTGTTTGACCCGCTTTCAGCTCACCTGGGCCGGTAGAGTCTGGTTTGATCCGGTCAAAACCGCTTTGAGCCCGTCAAAACCGGTTTGAGCCGGTCTGGTCTGGTTTGAACTGGTCAAAACCAGTTTGTGTCCCAGTTTTAGGCAGTCTGGGCCGGTCGGGTACGGTTTGATCCGATTTTAGCCCGTCTGAGCCCGTCTGATTCGGTTTGATCCGGTCTCATCTGGTCAAACCCGGTATTAGCCAGTCAAAACCGGTTTCAGCCGGTCTGGTGTGGTTTGAGCCGTTATAAACCATCTCAGGCCAGTCAAAACCGGTTTGAGCCGGTCTGGTCTGGTTTGAGCCGGTCAAAACCGCTTTGTGGCCCGCTTTCAGCTGGTCTGGGCCGGCCTGGTCCTGTTTGATCCGGTTTCAGCTTGTCTGTGCCTGTCGAGTCTCGTTTGATCCGGTCAAAAACGCTTTAAGCCAGTCAAAACCGGTTTGAGCCGGTCTGGTCTGGTTTGAGCCGGTGAAAACCAGCTCAGGTCGGTCAAAATCGGTTTGAGCCGGTCTGGCCTGGCTTGAACCGGTAAAAACCGGTTTGTGGCCCAGTTTTAGGCAGTCTGGGGCGGTCGGCTACGGTTTGATCGGATTGTAGCCGGTCTGGGCCAGTCTGATTCGGTTTGATCCGGTCTCATCCGGTCAAACCCGGTTTTAGCCGGTCAAAACCGGTTTCAGCCGGTGTGGTGTGGTTTGAGCCGTTCAAAACCGGTTTGTGACGATCAAAACCGGATTGAACCGGTCTGGGCTGGTTTGAGGTGGTCTAATCAGGTCAAAACCGGTTTATGCCGGTAAAAACGGGTTTTACCCGGTCTGGAGTGGTTTGAGCTGGTCAAAACCGGTTTCAGGCAGTCAGAACCAAATTGAGGCAGTCAAAACCGGTTTGAACCGGTCTGGTCTGGTTTGAGCCGGTCAAAACTGGCTCAGGTCGGTCAAAAACGGTTTGAGCCGATCTGGTCTGGTTTCAGCCGGTCAAAACCGCTTTTTGGCCCCTTTCAGCCGGTCTGGGCCGGTCTGGTCCTGTTTGATCCGCTTTCAGCTCATCTGGGCCGGTAGAGTCTGGTTTGATCCGGTCAAAACCGGTTTGAGCCGGTCAAAACCGGTTTGAGCCGGTGTGGTCTGGTTTGAACTGGTCAAAACAGGTTTTTGTCCCAGTTTTATGCAGTCTGGGCCAGTCGGGTACGGTTTGATCCGATTTTAGCCTGTCTGGGCCGGTCTGATTTGGTTTGATCCGGTCTCATCTGGTCAAACCCTGTATTATTCGGTCAAAACCGGTTTCAGCCGGTCTGGTGTGCTTTGAGCCGGTCAAAACCGGTTCGAGACGTTCAAAACCGGTTTGTGCCGATCAAAACCGGATTGAAACGCTCTGGACTGGTTTGAGCTGTTCTAATCAGCTCAAAACCGCTTTAAGCCGGTAAAAACCGGTTTTACCTGGTCTGGAGTGGTATGAGCCGGTCAAAACTGGTTTCAGCCGGTCAAAACCGAATTGAGGCATTAAAAACCGGTTTGAACCGATCTGGTCTGGTTTGAGCCATTCTAAACCATCTCAGGCCTGTCAAAACCGGTTTGAGCCGGTCTGGTCTGGTTTCAGCCGCTCAAAACCGCTTTGTGGCCCGCTCTCAGCTGGTCTGGGCCAGTCTGGTCCTGTTTGATACGGTTTCAGCTTGTCTGTGCCGGTCGAGTCTGGTTTGATCCGGTTAAAACCGCTTTGAGCCGGTGAAAACCGGTTTGAGCGGGTCTGGTCTGGTTTGAGCCGGTGAAAACCAGCTCAGGTCGGTCAAAACCGGTTTGAGCCGGTCTGGTCTGGTTTGAGCCAGTGAAAACCGGCTCAGGTTGGTCAAAACCGGTTTGAGCCGGTATGGCCTCGCTTGATCCGGTCAAAACCGGTTTGTGAGCCAGTTTTAGGCGGTCTGGGGCGGTCGGGTATGGTTTGATCGGATTGTAGCCGGTCTGGGCCAGTCTGATTAGGTTTGATCCGGTCTCATCCAGTCAAACCCGGTTTTAGCCGGCCAAAACCAGTTTCAGACGGTCTGGTGTGGTTTGACCCGGTTAAAACCGGTTTGAGCCGGTCTGGTCTGGTTCGAGACAGTGAAAACCATTTCAGGTCGGTCAAAACCGCTTTGAGCCGGTCAAAACCATTTCGAGCCGTTCAAAACCGGTTTGTGCCAGACAAAACCGCATTGAACCGGTCTGGTCCGGTTTGAGCTGGTCTAATCAGGTCAAAACCGGTTTAAGCCGCTGAAAACAGGTTTTACCCCGGTCTGTAGTGGTTTGAGCCGGTGAAAACTGGTTTCAGCCGGTCAAAACCGGATTGAGGGAGTCAAAACATTCTTGAACCGGTCTGGTCTGGTTTGGACCGGTCAAAACCGGCTCAGTTCAGTCAAAACCGGTTTGAGCCGGTCTGGTCTGGTTTGCACCAGTCAAAACCGGTTTATGGCCCAGTTTTAGGCGGTCTGGGCCGGTCTGGTCCAGTTTGATGGGATTTTAGCCGGTCTGGGCCGGTCTGATTCGGTTTGATCTGGTCTCACCCGGTCAAAACTGGTTTCACCCGGTCTGGTGTGGTTTGAGCAGGTCAAAACCGGATTGAGCTGGTCAAAACCGGTTTGAGCCGGTCTGGTCTGGTTTGAGCCGGTCTGGTCTGTTTTGAGCTGGTCAAAACCCGTTCGAGCCGGTCAAAACTGGATTGAGCCGGTTTTGTCTGGTTGAAGTCAGTCGAAACCAATTCGAGCCTGTCTGAGCCGGTCTGGTCCAGTTTGACCCGGTCTAATCACGTCAAAACCGGTTTGGGCCGTAATAAACCGATTTTAGCCGTTCTGGAGTGGTTTGAGCTGGTCAAAACCGGTTTGAGCCGGTCAAAACCGGATTGAGCCAGTCAAAACCGGTTTGAAAATGTCTGGTCTGGTTTGAGCCTGTCAAAACCGGTTTGAGCCGGTCTGGCCCGGATTTAGCCGGTCTGTGCCGCTCTCGTCTGGTTTGATCTGGTTTCAGCCGGTCTGGGCCTGTCTGGGCCAGTTTGATCCGGTGTGAGCCAGTCTGGTCCGGTTTGATCCGTTGTCATCCGGTCAAAACCGGTTTGAGCCGCTCTGGTCCGGATTGAGCCAGTCTGGTCTGGTTTGAGCTGGTCAAAACCGGTGTGAGCCGGTTTGGTCTGGTTGAAGCCAGTCAAAACCGATTCGAGCCTGTCTGAGCCGGTCTGGTCCGCTTTGATCCAGTCTATTCAGGTCAAAACCGGTTTGAGCTGGTGTAAACCCGTTTTTAGCCGGTCTGCTGTGGTTTGAGCTGGTCAAAACCGGTTTCAGCCCGTCTGGTGTGGTTTGAGCCGGTCAAAACCGGTTCAAGCCGTTCAAAACCAGTTTGTGCCAGTCAAAACCGCATAGAATCGGTCTGGTCTGTTTTGAGCAGGTCTAATCAGGTCAAAACCGGTTTAAGCCGCCGAAAACCGGTTTTAAATGATCTGGAGTGGTTTGAGCCGGTCAAAACTGGTTTCAGCCGGTCACAACCGGATTGAGGCAGTCAAAACCGGTTTGAACTGCTCTGGTCTGGTTTGCGCTGATGAAAACTGGCTCAGGTCGGTCAAAACCGGTTTGAGCCGGTGTGGTCTGGTTTGCACCGTTCAAAACCGCTTTGTGGTCCGGTTTTAGGCGGTCTGGGCTTGTCTGGTCCGGTTTGGTCCGATTTTAGCCGGTCTGGGCCGGTCTGATTCGGTTTGATCTGGTCTCATCCGGTCAAAACCGGTTTTAGCCAGTCAAAACCGGTTTCAGCTGGTCTGGGGTGGTTTGAGCAGGTCAAAACCGGTTTGAGCCGGGCTGGTCTGGTTTGAGCCGGTCTGGTCTGGTTTGAGCTGGTCAAAAGAAGTTCGAGCCGGTGAAAACTGGATTGAGCCGGTTTGGTCTGGTTGAAGTCAGTCGAAACCAATCCGAGCCTGTCTGAGCCGGTCTGGTCCAGTTTGACCCGGTCTAATCAGGTCAAAACCCGTTTGGGCCGTTGAAAACCGGTTTTAGTCAGTCTGGAGTGGTTTGAGTTGGTGAAAACCGGTTTGAGCCGGTCCAATCCGGATTGAGACATTCTAAACCAGTTTGAACATGTATGGTGTGGTTTGAGCCGGTCAAAGCCGATTTGAGCCGGTCTGGCCCGGTTTTAGCCGGTCTGTGCCGCTCTCGTCTGGTTTGATCCGGTTTCAGCCGGTCTGGGCCTGTCTGGGCCAGTTCGATCCGGTGTGAGCCAGTCTGGTCCGGTTTGACCCGTTGTCATCCGGTCAAAACCGGTTTGAACCGCTCTGGTCCGGATTGAGCCAGTCTGGTCTGGTTTGAGCCAGTCTAAACCGGCTCAGGTCGGTCAAAATCGGTTTGAGCCGGTCTGGTCTCGTTTGAGCCAGTCAAAACCGGTTTGTGTCCCGGTTTCAGCCAGTCTTGGCCGGTCTGCTCCGGTTTGATCTCGTTTCAGCTGGTCTGGGTCAGTCGAGTCCGGTTAGATCCGGTCAAAACCGCTTTGAGCCAGTCAAAACCGGTTTGAAACGGTGTTATCTGGTTTGAGCCGGTCTGCTCTGGTTTGAGCCGGTCAAAACCGGTTCGAGCCGGTCAAAACCGCTTTGAGCCTGTCTGGTCTGGTTTGAACCGGTCAAAACCGGTTTGTGGCCCAGTTTTAGGCATTCTGGGCCGATCTGGTCCGGTTTGATCCGATTTTAGCCGGTCTGGGCCTGTCTGATTCGGTTTGATCTGGTGTCAGCCGGTCAAAACCGGTTTTAGCCGGTCAAAACCGGTTTCAGCCTGTCTGGTGTGGTTTGAGCAGTTCAAAACCGGTTTGACTCGGTCAAAACAGGTTTGAGCCGGTCTGGTCTGGTTTGAGCCGGTCAAAACCGGTTTGAGCCTGTTTGGTCTGGTTTGAGCCAGTCTAAACCGATTCAAGCCTGTCTAAGCCGGTCTGGGACGGTTTGATCCGGTCTAATCAGGTCAAAACCGGTTTGAGCCTGTGAAAACCTGTTTTAGCCGGTCTGGAGTGGTTTGAACCGGTCAAAACCGGATTGAGCCAGTCAAAATCGGTTTCAACCGGTCTGGTCTGGTTTGAGCCGGTCAACACCGGTTTGAGCCGGTCTGGCCCGGTTTCAGCCAGTCTGGGCCGGTCTCGTCCGGTTTGATCCGATTTCAGCCGGTCCGGGCCTGTCTGGTCCGGTTTGATCCGGTGTGAGCCGGTCTGCTCCGGTTTGATCCGTTGTCATCTGGCAAAAACCGGTTTGAGCCGCTCTGGTCCAGATTGAGCTGCTCTGGTGTGGTTTGAGCTGTTCTAAACCGGCTCAGGCCAGTCAAAACCGGTTTGAGCCGGTCTGGTCTGGTTTCAGCCGGTCAAAACTGCTTTGTGGCCTGCTTTCAGCCGGTCTGGGCCGCTCTGGTCCTGTTTGATCCGGTTTCAGCTCGTCTGTGCTGGTCGAGTGTGGTTTGATCTGGTCAAAACCGCTTTGAGCCAGGCAAAACTGGTTTGAGCTGGGCTGGTCTGGTTTGAGCCGGTGAAAACCGGCTCAGGTCAGTCAAAATCGGTTTGAGCCGGTCTCGCCTGGTTTGAACCGGTCAAAACCGGTTTGTGGCCCAGTTTTAGGCAGTCTGGGCCGGTCGGGTACGGTATGATCGGATTGTAGCCGGTCTGGGCTGGTCTGATTCAGTTTGATCCGGTCTCATCCGGTCAAACCCGGTTTTAGACGGTCAAAACTAGTTTCAGCCGGCCTGTTGTGGTTTGAGCCGGTCAAAAGCAGTTTGAGCTGGTCAAAACCGATTCGAGCCGTTCAAAACCGGTTTGTGACGATCAAAACCGTATTGAACCGGTCTGGTCTGGTTTGAGCTGGTCTAATCAGGTCAAAACCGCTTTAAGCCGGTAAAAACCGGTTTTACCCGTTCTGGAGTGGTTTGAGCCGGTCAAAACCAGTTTCAGCCGGTCAAAACCGGATTGAGGCAGTCAAAACCGGTTTGAACCGCTCTGGTCTGGTTTGAGCCGGTCTGGTCTGGTTTGAGCCAGTTAAAACCGGTTTGTGTCCCGGTTTCAGCCGGTCTTGGCCGGTCTGCTCCGGTTTGATCTCGTTTCAGCTGGTCTGGGTCGGTCGAGTCCGGTTTGATCCGGTCAAAACCGCTTTGAGCTGGTGAAAACCGGTTTGAAACGGTATGATCTGGTTTGAGCCGGTCTGCTCTGGTTTGAGCTGGTCAAAACCGGTTCAAGCCGGTCAAAAGCGCTTTGAGCCGGTCTGGTCTGGTTTGAACCAGTCAAAACCGGTTGTGGCCCAGTTTTAGGCATTCTGGGACGGTCTGGTCCGGTTTGATCCGATTTTAGCCGGTCTGGGCCCGTCTGATTCGGTATGATCGGGCCTCATCCGGTCAAAACCGGTTTTAGCCGGTCAAAACCGGTTTCAGCCTGTCTGGTGTGGTTTGAGCAGTTCAAAACAGGTTTGACACGGTCAAAACATGTTTGAGCCGGTCTGGTCTGGTTTGAGCCGGTCAAAACCGGTTTGAGCCGGTTTGGTCTGGTTGAAGCCAGTCAAAACCGATTCGAGCTTGTCTGAGCCGGTCTGGTCCGGTTTGATCCGGTCTAATCAGATCAAAACCGGTTTGAGCCAGTGAAAACCGGTTTTAGCCGGTTTGGAGTGGTTTGAGCCGGTCAAAACCGGAATGAGCCAGTCAAAACCGGTTTGAACCGGTCTGGTCTTGATTGAGCCGTTCAAAACCGGCTCAGGTCGATCAAAATCGGTTTGAGCTGGTCTGGCCTGGTTTGAACCGGTAAAAACCGTTTTGTGGCCCAGTTTTAGGCAGTCTGTGCCGGTCGGGTACGGTTTGATCGGATTGTAGCCGGGCTGGGCCGGTCTGATTTGGTTTGATCCGCTCTCATCCGGTCAAACCCGGTATTAGCCGTTCAAAACCGGTTTCAGCCGGTCTGGTGTGGTTTCAGCAGGTCAAAACCGGTTTGTGGCCCAGTTTTAGGCATTCTGGGACGGTCTGGTCCGGTTTGATCCGATTTTAGCCGTTCTGGGCCCGTCTGATTCGGTTTGATCCGGCCTCATCCGGTCAAAACTGGTTTTAGCCAGTCAAAACCGGTTTCAGCCGGTCTGGTGTGGTTTCAGCAGGTCAAAACCGGTTTGAGCCGGTCTGGTCTGGTTTGAGCCGGTCTGGTCTGGTTTGAGCTGGTCAAAACAGGTTCGAGCCAGTGAAAACTGGATTGAGCCGGTTTGGTCTGGTTGAAGTCAGTTGAAACCAATTCGAGCCTGTCTGAGCCGGTCTGGTCCGGTTTGACCCGGTCTAATCAGGTCAAAACCGGTTTGGGCCATTGAAAACTGGTTTAGCCGGTCTGGAGTGGTTTGAGCTGGTCAAAACCGGTTTGAGCCGGTCAAAACCGGATTGAGCCAGTCTAAACCAGTTTGAACCTGTCTGGTCTCGTTTGAGCCGGTCAAAGCCGATTTGAGCCAGTCTGGACCAGTTTTAGCCAGTCTGTGCCACTCTCATCTGGTTTGATCCGGTTTCAGCCGGTCTGGGCCTGTCTGGGCCAGTTCGATCCGGTGTGAGCCAGTCTGGTCCGGTTTGACCCGTTGTCATCCGGTCAAAACCGGTTTGAACCGCTCTGGTCCGGATTGGGCCGGTCTGGTCTGGTTTGAGCCGGTCTAAACCGGCTCAGGTCGGTCAAAACCGGTTTGAGCCGGTCTGGTCTGGTTTGAGCCAGTCAAAACCGGTTTGTGTCCCGGTTTCAGCCAGTCTTGGCCGGTCTGCTCCGGTTTGATCTCGTTTCAGCTGGTCTGGGTCGGTCGAGTCCGGTTTGATCCGGTCAAAACCGCTTTGAGCCGGTCCAAACCGGTTTGAAACGGTATGATCTGGTTTGAGCCGGTCTGCTCTGGGTTGAGCCGGTCAAAACCGGTTCGAGCCGGTCAAAACCGCTTTGAGCCGGTCTGGTCTGTTTTGAACCGGTCAAAACCGGTTTGTGGCCCAGTTTTAGGCCTTCTGGGCCGCTCTGGTCTGGTTTGATCCGATTTTAGCCGGTCTGGGCCCGTCTGATTCGGTTTGATCCGGCCTCATCCGGTCAAAACCGGTTTTAGCCGGTCAAAACCGGTTTCAGCCTGTCTGGTGTGGTTTGAGCAGTTCAAAACCGGTTTGACCTGGTCAAAACAGGTTTGAGCCGGTCTGGTCTGGTTTGAGCCGGTCAAAACCAGTTTGAGCCGGTCTGGTCTGGTTTGAACTGGTCAAAACCGGTTTGTGTCCCATTTTAGACAGTCTGGGCCGGTCTGGTACGGTTTGATCCGATTTTAGCCTGTCTGGTCCGGTCTGATTTGGTTTGATCTGGTCTCATCTGGTCAAACCCGGTATTAGCCAGTCAAAACCGGTTTCAGCCGGTCTGGTGTGGTTTGAGCCGGTCAAAACCGGTTCAAGCTGTTCAAAACCGGTTTGTGACGATCAAAACCGTTTTGAACCGGTCTGGACTGGTTTGAGCTGTTCTAATCAGGTCAAAACCGCTTTAAGTCGGTAAAAACCGGTTTTACCAACCGGTTTTACCCGTTCTGGAGTGGTATGAGCCGGTCAAAACTGGTTTCAGCCGGTCAAAACCAAACTGAGGCAGTCAAAACCGGTTTGAACTGGTCTGGTCTGGTTTGAGCTGTTGTAAACCATCTCAGGGCAGTCAAAACCGGTTTGAGCCGGTCTGGTCTGGTTTCAGCCGGTCAAATCCGCTTTCTGGCGTGCTTTCAGCTGGTCTGGGCCGGTCTGCTCCGGTATGATCTGGTTTCAGCTGGTCTGGGACGGTCGAATCCGGTTAGATCTGGTCAAAAACCGCTTTGAGCCGGTCAAAACTGGTTGGAGCCGGTCTGGTCTGTTTTGAGCCGGTCTGCTCTGGTTTGAGCCGGTCAAAGTCGGTTCGAGCTGGTCAAAACCGGTTTGAGCCGCTCTGGTCTGTTTTGAACCAGTCAAAACCGATTTGTGGCCCAGTTTTAGGCGGTCTGGGCCTGTCTGGTCCGGTTTGATCCGATTTTAGCTGGTTTGGGCCGGTCTGATTCGGTTTGATCTGGCCTCATCCGGTCAAAACCGGTTTCAGCCTCTCTGGTGTGGTTTGAGCAGTTCAAAACCGGTTTGACTCGGTCAAAACAGGTTTGAGCTGGTCTGGTCTGGTTTGAGCCGGTCTGGTCTGGTTTGAGCCGGTCAAAACCGGTTCGAGCCGGTCAAAACCGGTTTGAGCCGATTTGGTCTGGTTTGAGCCAGTCAAAACCGATTCGAGCCTATCTAAGCCGGTCTGGTCCGGTTTGATCCGGTCTAATCAGGTCAAAACCGGTTTGAGCCAGTGAAAACCTGTTTTAGCCGGTCTGGAGTGGTTTGAGCCGGTCAAAACTGGATTGAGACAGTCAAAATGGGTTTCAACCAGTCTGGTCTGGTTTGAGCCGGTCAACACCGGTTTGAGCCAGTCTGGCCCGGTTTTAGCCAGTCTGGGCCGGTGAGGTCCAGATTGATCCAGTTTCAGCCGGTCCGGGCCTGTCTGGTCCGGTTTGATCCGGTGTGAGCCGGTCTGGGCCGGTCTGATTCGGTTTGATCCGGTCTTATCCGGTCAAACCCGGTTTTAGACGGTCAAAACAGGTTTCAGCCGGCCTGGTGTGGTTAGAGCCGGTCAAAACCGGTTTGAGCCGGTCAAAACCGATTCGAGCCGTTCAAAACCGGTTTGTGACGATCAAAACCGTATTGAACCGGTCTGGTCTGGTTTGAGCTGGTCTAATCAGGTCAAAACCGCTTTAAGCCGGTAAAAACCGGTTTCACCCCGTTCTGGAGAGGTTTGAGCTGGTCAAAACCGGTTTCAGCCGGTCAAAACCGGATTGAGGCCGTCAAAACCGGTTTGAACTGCTCTGGTCCGGATTGAGCCGGTGTGGTCTGGTTTGAGCCAGTCAAAACCGGTTTGTGTCCCGGTTTCAGCCGGTCTGGGCCGGTCTGCTCCGGTTTGATTTCGTTTCAGCTGGTCTGGGTCCCTCGAGTCCGGTTTGATCCGGTCAAAACCGCTTTGAGCTGGTGAAAACCGGTTTGAAACGGTATGATCTGGTTTGAGCTGGTCTGCTCTGGTTTGAGCAGGTCAAAACCGGTTCGAGCCGTTCAAAACCGCTTTGATCCGCTCTGGTCTGGTTTGAACCGGTCAAAACCGGTTTGTGGCCCAGTTTTAGGCATTCTGGGACGGTCTGGTCCGGTTTGATCCGATTTTAGCCGGTCTTGGCCGGTCTGATTCGGTTTGATCCGGCGTCATCCGGTCAAAACCGGTTTTAGCCGGTCAAAACCGGTTTCAGCCTGTCTGGTGTGGTTTGAGCAGTTAAAAACCGGTTTGATCCGGTCAAAACAGGTTTGAGCCGGTCTGGTCTGGTTTGAGCCGGTCTGGTCTGGTTTGAGCCGGTCAAAACCAGTTTGAGCCGGTTTGGTCTTGTTGAAGCCAGTCAAAACCGATTCGAGCTTGTCTGAGCTGGTCTGGTCCGGTTTGATCCGGTCTAATCAGATCAAAACCGGTTTGAGCCAGTGAAAAGTGGTTTTAGCCGGTCTGGAGTGGTTTGATCCGGTCAAAACCGGATTGAGCCAGTCAAAACCGGTTTGAACCGGTCTGGTCTTGATTGAGCCGTTCAAAACCGGGTCAGGTCGATCAAAATCGGTTTGAGGCGGTCTGGCCTGGTTTGAACTGGTCAAAACCGGTTTGTGGCCCACTTTTAGGCAGTCTGTGCCGGTCGGGTATGGTTTGATCCGATTTTAGCCGGTCTGGGCTGGTCTGATTCGGTTTGATCCGGTCTCATCCGGTCAAACCCGGTTTTAGCCGGTCCAAACCGGTTTCAGCCGGTCTGGTGTGGTTTGAGCCGGTCAAAACCGGTTCGAGCCGTTCAAAATTGGTTTGTGACGATCAAAACCGGATTGAACCAGTCTGGTCTGGTTTGAGCTGGTCTAATCAGGTCAAAACCGGTTTAAGCCGGTAAAAAACGGGTTTTACCCGGTCTGGAGTGGTTTGAGCTGGTCAAAACCGGTTTCAGACATTCTGGTGTGGTTTGAGCAGGTCAAAACCTGTTTGAGCCGGTCAAAACCGGTTTGAGCCGCTCTGGTCTGGTTTGAGCCGGTCTGCTCTGGTTTGAGCCGGTCTAAACCGGTTCGAGCCAAACAAAACCTGTTTGAGCCGGTTTGGTCTGGTTGAAGCCAGTCAAAACCGATTCGAGACTGTCTGAGCTGGTCTGGTCCGGTTTGATCCGGTCTAATCAGGTCAAAACCGATTTGGGCCGGTGAACACCGGTTTTAGCCGGTCTGGAGAGGTTTGAGCTGGTCAAAACCGGTTTGAGCCGGTCAAAACCGGATTGAGCCAGTCTAAACCAGTTTGAACCTGTCTGGTCTGGTTTGAGCCCGTCAAAGCCGATTTGAGCCGGTCTGGCCCGGTTTTAGCCGGTCAAAACTGGTTTCAGCCGGTCACAACCGGATTGAGGCAGTCAAAACCGGTTTGAACTGCTCTGGTCTGGTTTGCGCTGATGAAAACTGGCTCAGGTCGGTCAAAACCGGTTTGAGCCGGTGTGGTCTGGTTTGCACCGTTCAAAACCGCTTTGTGGTCCGGTTTTAGGCGGTCTGGGCTTGTCTGGTCCGGTTTGGTCCGATTTTAGCCGGTCTGGGCCGGTCTGATTCGGTTTGATCTGGTCTCATCCGGTCAAAACCGGTTTTAGCCAGTCAAAACCGGTTTCAGCTGGTCTGGGGTGGTTTGAGAAGGTCAAAACCGGTTTGAGCCGGGCTGGTCTGGTTTGAGCCGGTCTGCTCTGGTTTGAGCTGGTCAAAACCGGTTCGAGCCGGTCAAAACCGCTTTGAGCCAGTCTGGTCTGGTTTGAACCGGTCAAAACCGGTTTGTGGCCCAGTTTTAGGCATTCTGGGCCGGTCTGGTCCGGTTTGATCCGATTTTAGCCGGTCTGGGCCTGTCTGATTCGGTTTGATCTGGTGTCAGCCGGTCAAAACCGGTTTTAGCCGGTCAAAACCGGTTTCAGCCTGTCTGGTGTGGTTTGAGCAGTTCAAAACCGGTTTGACTCGGTCAAAACAGGTTTGAGCCGGTCTGGTCTGGTTTGAGCCGGTCAAAACAGGTTTGAGCCTGTTTGGTCTGGTTTGAGCCAGTCTAAACCGATTCAAGCCTGTCTAAGCCGGTCTGGGACGGTTTGATCCGGTCTAATCAGGTCAAAACCGGTTTGAGCCTGTGAAAACCTGTTTTAGCCGGTCTGGAGTGGTTTGAACCGGTCAAAACCGGATTGAGCCAGTCAAAATCGGTTTCAACCGGTCTGGTCTGGTTTGAGCCGGTCAACACCGGTTTGAGCCGGTCTGGCCCGGTTTCAGCCAGTCTGGGCCGGTCTCGTCCGGTTTGATCCGATTTCAGCCGGTCCGGGCCTGTCTGGTCCGGTTTGATCCGGTGTGAGCCGGTCTGCTCCGGTTTTATCCGTTGTCATCTGGTAAAAACCGGTTTGAGCCACTCTGGTCCAGATTGAGCTGCTCTGTTGTGGTTTGAGCCGTTCTAAACCGGCTCAGGCCAGTCAAAACCGGTTTGAGCCGGTCTGGTCTGGTTTCAGCCGGTCAAAACTGCTTTGTGGCCTGCTTTCAGCCGGTCTGGGCCGCTCTGGTCCTGTTTGATCCGGTTTCAGCTCGTCTGTGCTGGTCGAGTGTGGTTTGATCTGGTCAAAACCGCTTTGAGCCAGGCAAAACCGGTTTGAGCTGGGCTGGTCTGGTTTGAGCCGGTGAAAACCGGCTCAGGTCAGTCAAAATCGGTTTGAGCCGGTCTCGCCTGGTTTGAACCGGTCAAAACCGGTTTGTGGCCCAGTTTTAGGCAGTCTGGGCCGGTCGGGTACGGTATGATCGGATTGTAGCCGGTCTGGGCTGGTCTGATTCAGTTTGATCCGGTCTCATCCGGTCAAACCCGGTTTTAGACGGTCAAAACTAGTTTCAGCCGGCCTGGTGTGGTTTGAGCCGGTCAAAAGCAGTTTGAGCTGGTCAAAACCGATTCGAGCCGTTCAAAACCGGTTTGTGACGATCAAAACCGTATTGAACCGGTCTGGTCTGGTTTGAGCTGGTCTAATCAGGTCAAAACCGCTTTAAGCCGGTAAAAACCGGTTTTTACCCGTTCTGGAGTGGTTTGAGCCGGTCAAAACCAGTTTCAGCCGGTCAAAACCGGATTGAGGCAGTCAAAACCGGTTTGAACCGCTCTGGTCTGGTTTGAGCCGGTCTGGTCTGGTTTGAGCCAGTTAAAACCGGTTTGTGTCCCGGTTTCAGCCGGTCTTGGCCGGTCTGCTCCGGTTTGATCTCGTTTCAGCTGGTCTGGGTCGGTCGAGTCCGGTTTGATCCGGTCAAAACCGCTTTGAGCTGGTGAAAACCGGTTTGAAACGGTATGATCTGGTTTGAGCCGGTCTGCTCTGGTTTGAGCTGGTCAAAACCGGTTCAAGCCGGTCAAAAGCGCTTTGAGCCGGTCTGGTCTGGTTTGAACCAGTCAAAACCGGTTGTGGCCCAGTTTTAGGCATTCTGGGACGGTCTGGTCCGGTTTGATCCGATTTTAGCCGGTCTGGGCCCGTCTGATTCGGTATGATCGGGCCTCATCCGGTCAAAACCGGTTTTAGCCGGTCAAAACCGGTTTCAGCCTGTCTGGTGTGGTTTGAGCAGTTCAAAACAGGTTTGACACGGTCAAAACATGTTTGAGCCGGTCTGGTCTGGTTTGAGCCGGTCAAAACCGGTTTGAGCCGGTTTGGTCTGGTTGAAGCCAGTCAAAACCGATTCGAGCTTGTCTGAGCCGGTCTGGTCCGGTTTGATCCGGTCTAATCAGATCAAAACCGGTTTGAGCCAGTGAAAACCGGTTTTAGCCGGTTTGGAGTGGTTTGAGCCGGTCAAAACCGGAATGAGCCAGTCAAAACCGGTTTGAACCGGTCTGGTCTTGATTGAGCCGTTCAAAACCGGCTCAGGTCGATCAAAATCGGTTTGAGCTGGTCTGGCCTGGTTTGAACCGGTAAAAACCGTTTTGTGGCCCAGTTTTAGGCAGTCTGTGCCGGTCGGGTACGGTTTGATCGGATTGTAGCCGGGCTGGGCCGGTCTGATTTGGTTTGATCCGCTCTCATCCGGTCAAACCCGGTATTAGCCGTTCAAAACCGGTTTCAGCCGGTCTGGTGTGGTTTCAGCAGGTCAAAACCGGTTTGTGGCCCAGTTTTAGGCATTCTGGGACGGTCTGGTCCGGTTTGATCCGATTTTAGCCGTTCTGGGCCCGTCTGATTCGGTTTGATCCGGCCTCATCCGGTCAAAACTGGTTTTAGCCAGTCAAAACCGGTTTCAGCCGGTCTGGTGTGGTTTCAGCAGGTCAAAACCGGTTTGAGCCGGTCTGGTCTGGTTTGAGCCGGTCTGGTCTGGTTTGAGCTGGTCAAAACAGGTTCGAGCCAGTGAAAACTGGATTGAGCCGGTTTGGTCTGGTTGAAGTCAGTTGAAACCAATTCGAGCCTGTCTGAGCCGGTCTGGTCCGGTTTGACCCGGTCTAATCAGGTCAAAACCGGTTTGGGCCATTGAAAACTGGTTTAGCCGGTCTGGAGTGGTTTGAGCTGGTCAAAACCGGTTTGAGCCGGTCAAAACCGGATTGAGCCAGTCTAAACCAGTTTGAACCTGTCTGGTCTCGTTTGAGCCGGTCAAAGCCGATTTGAGCCAGTCTGGACCAGTTTTAGCCAGTCTGTGCCACTCTCATCTGGTTTGATCCGGTTTCAGCCGGTCTGGGCCTGTCTGGGCCAGTTCGATCCGGTGTGAGCCAGTCTGGTCCGGTTTGACCCGTTGTCATCCGGTCAAAACCGGTTTGAACCGCTCTGGTCCGGATTGGGCCGGTCTGGTCTGGTTTGAGCCGGTCTAAACCGGCTCAGGTCGGTCAAAACCGGTTTGAGCCGGTCTGGTCTGGTTTGAGCCAGTCAAAACCGGTTTGTGTCCCGGTTTCAGCCAGTCTTGGCCGGTCTGCTCCGGTTTGATCTCGTTTCAGCTGGTCTGGGTCGGTCGAGTCCGGTTTGATCCGGTCAAAACCGCTTTGAGCCGGTCCAAACCGGTTTGAAACGGTATGATCTGGTTTGAGCCGGTCTGCTCTGGGTTGAGCCGGTCAAAACCGGTTCGAGCCGGTCAAAACCGCTTTGAGCCGGTCTGGTCTGTTTTGAACCGGTCAAAACCGGTTTGTGGCCCAGTTTTAGGCCTTCTGGGCCGCTCTGGTCTGGTTTGATCCGATTTTAGCCGGTCTGGGCCCGTCTGATTCGGTTTGATCCGGCCTCATCTGGTCAAAACCGGTTTTAGCCGGTCAAAACCGGTTTCAGCCTGTCTGGTGTGGTTTGAGCAGTTCAAAACCGGTTTGACCTGGTCAAAACAGGTTTGAGCCGGTCTGGTCTGGTTTGAGCCGGTCTGGTCTGGTTTGAGCCGGTCAAAACCAGTTTGAGCCGGTCTGGTCTGGTTTGAACTGGTCAAAACCGGTTTGTGTCCCATTTTAGACAGTCTGGGCCGGTCTGGTACGGTTTGATCCGATTTTAGCCTGTCTGGTCCGGTCTGATTTGGTTTGATCTGGTCTCATCTGGTCAAACCCGGTATTAGCCAGTCAAAACCGGTTTCAGCCGGTCTGGTGTGGTTTGAGCCGGTCAAAACCGGTTCAAGCTGTTCAAAACCGGTTTGTGACGATCAAAACCGTTTTGAACCGGTCTGGACTGGTTTGAGCTGTTCTAATCAGGTCAAAACCGCTTTAAGTCGGTAAAAACCGGTTTTACCCGTTCTGGAGTGGTATGAGCCGGTCAAAACTGGTTTCAGCCGGTCAAAACCAAACTGAGGCAGTCAAAACCGGTTTTGAACTGGTCTGGTCTGGTTTGAGCTGTTGTAAACCATCTCAGGGCAGTCAAAACCGGTTTGAGCCGGTCTGGTCTGGTTTCAGCCGGTCAAATCCGCTTTCTGGCGTGCTTTCAGCTGGTCTGGGCCGGTCTGCTCCGGTATGATCTGGTTTCAGCTGGTCTGGGACGGTCGAATCCGGTTAGATCTGGTCAAAACCGCTTTGAGCCGGTCAAAACTGGTTGGAGCCGGTCTGGTCTGTTTTGAGCCGGTCTGCTCTGGTTTGAGCCGGTCAAAGTCGGTTCGAGCCGGTCAAAACCGGTTTGAGCCGCTCTGGTCTGTTTTGAACCAGTCAAAACCGATTTGTGGCCCAGTTTTAGGCGGTCTGGGCCTGTCTGGTCCGGTTTGATCCGATTTTAGCTGGTTTGGGCCGGTCTGATTCGGTTTGATCTGGCCTCATCCGGTCAAAACCGGTTTCAGCCTCTCTGGTGTGGTTTGAGCAGTTCAAAACCGGTTTGACTCGGTCAAAACAGGTTTGAGCTGGTCTGGTCTGGTTTGAGCCGGTCTGGTCTGGTTTGAGCCGGTCAAAACCGGTTCGAGCCGGTCAAAACCGGTTTGAGCCGATTTGGTCTGGTTTGAGCCAGTCAAAACCGATTCGAGCCTATCTAAGCCGGTCTGGTCCGGTTTGATCCGGTCTAATCAGGTCAAAACCGGTTTGAGCCAGTGAAAACCTGTTTTAGCCGGTCTGGAGTGGTTTGAGCCGGTCAAAACTGGATTGAGACAGTCAAAATGGGTTTCAACCAGTCTGGTCTGGTTTGAGCCGGTCAACACCGGTTTGAGCCAGTCTGGCCCGGTTTTAGCCAGTCTGGGCCGGTGAGGTCCAGATTGATCCAGTTTCAGCCGGTCCGGGCCTGTCTGGTCCGGTTTGATCCGGTGTGAGCCGGTCTGGGCCGGTCTGATTCGGTTTGATCCGGTCTTATCCGGTCAAACCCGGTTTTAGACGGTCAAAACAGGTTTCAGCCGGCCTGGTGTGGTTAGAGCCGGTCAAAACCGGTTTGAGCCGGTCAAAACCGATTCGAGCCGTTCAAAACCGGTTTGTGACGATCAAAACCGTATTGAACCGGTCTGGTCTGGTTTGAGCTGGTCTAATCAGGTCAAAACCGCTTTAAGCCGGTAAAAACCGGTTTCACCCCGTTCTGGAGAGGTTTGAGCTGGTCAAAACCGGTTTCAGCCGGTCAAAACCGGATTGAGGCCGTCAAAACCGGTTTGAACTGCTCTGGTCCGGATTGAGCCGGTGTGGTCTGGTTTGAGCCAGTCAAAACCGGTTTGTGTCCCGGTTTCAGCCGGTCTGGGCCGGTCTGCTCCGGTTTGATTTCGTTTCAGCTGGTCTGGGTCCCTCGAGTCCGGTTTGATCCGGTCAAAACCGCTTTGAGCTGGTGAAAACCGGTTTGAAACGGTATGATCTGGTTTGAGCTGGTCTGCTCTGGTTTGAGCAGGTCAAAACCGGTTCGAGCCGTTCAAAACCGCTTTGATCCGCTCTGGTCTGGTTTGAACCGGTCAAAACCGGTTTGTGGCCCAGTTTTAGGCATTCTGGGACGGTCTGGTCCGGTTTGATCCGATTTTAGCCGGTCTTGGCCGGTCTGATTCGGTTTGATCCGGCGTCATCCGGTCAAAACCGGTTTTAGCCGGTCAAAACCGGTTTCAGCCTGTCTGGTGTGGTTTGAGCAGTTAAAAACCGGTTTGATCCGGTCAAAACAGGTTTGAGCCGGTCTGGTCTGGTTTGAGCCGGTCTGGTCTGGTTTGAGCCGGTCAAAACCAGTTTGAGCCGGTTTGGTCTTGTTGAAGCCAGTCAAAACCGATTCGAGCTTGTCTGAGCTGGTCTGGTCCGGTTTGATCCGGTCTAATCAGATCAAAACCGGTTTGAGCCAGTGAAAAGTGGTTTTAGCCGGTCTGGAGTGGTTTGATCCGGTCAAAACCGGATTGAGCCAGTCAAAACCGGTTTGAACCGGTCTGGTCTTGATTGAGCCGTTCAAAACCGGGTCAGGTCGATCAAAATCGGTTTGAGGCGGTCTGGCCTGGTTTGAACTGGTCAAAACCGGTTTGTGGCCCACTTTTAGGCAGTCTGTGCCGGTCGGGTATGGTTTGATCCGATTTTAGCCGGTCTGGGCTGGTCTGATTCGGTTTGATCCGGTCTCATCCGGTCAAACCCGGTTTTAGCCGGTCCAAACCGGTTTCAGCCGGTCTGGTGTGGTTTGAGCCGGTCAAAACCGGTTCGAGCCGTTCAAAATTGGTTTGTGACGATCAAAACCGGATTGAACCAGTCTGGTCTGGTTTGAGCTGGTCTAATCAGGTCAAAACCGGTTTAAGCCGGTAAAAACGGGTTTTACCCGGTCTGGAGTGGTTTGAGCTGGTCAAAACCGGTTTCAGTCGGTCAAAACCAAATTGAGGCAGTCAAAACCGGTTTGAACCTGTCTGCTCTGGTTTGAGCCGGTCAAAACCAGTTCAGGTGGGTCAAAAACGGTTTGAGCCGATCTGGTCTGGTTTCAGCCGGTCAAAACCGCTTTGTGGCCCGCTTTCAGCGGGTCTGGGCCGGTCTGGTCCTGTTTGACCCGCTTTCAGCTCATCTGGGCCGGTAGAGTCTGGTTTGATCCGGTCATAACCGCTTTGAGCCGGTCAAAACGGGTTTGAGCCGGTCTGGTCTGGTTTGAACTGGTCAAAACAGGTTTGTGTCCCATTTTAGGCAGTCTGGGCCGGTTGGGTACGGTTTGATCCGATTTTAGCCTGTCTGGGCCAGTCTGATTTGGTTTGATCCGGACTCATCTGGTCAAACCCGGTATTAGTCGGTGAAAACCGGTTTCAGCCGGTCTGGTGTGGTTTGAGCCGGTCAAAACCGGTTCGAGCCATTCAAAACGGGTTTGTGCCAATCAAAACCTGATTGAACCGGTCTGGTCTGGTTTGAGCTGTTCTAATCAGGTCAAAACCGATTTAAGCCGGTAAAAACCGGTTTTACCCGGTCTGGAGTGGTATGAACCGGTCAAAACTGGTTTCAGCCTGTCAAAACCGAATTGAGGCAGTCAAAACCGTTTTGAACAGGTCTGGTCTGGTTTGAGCCGTTCTAAACCATCTCAGGCCAGTCAAAACCGGTTTGAGCCGGTCTGGTCTGGTTTCAGCCGGTCAAAACCGCTTTGTGGCCCGCTTTCAGCCGGTCTGGGCCGGTCTGCTCCGGTTTGATCTGGTTTAAGCTGGTCTGGGACGGTCGAGTCCGGTTAGATCCGGTCTAAACCGCTTTGAGCCGGTCAAAATCGGTTTGAGCCGGTCTGGTTCGGTTTGAGCCGGTCTGGCCTGGCTTGAACCGGTCAAAACCGGTTTGTGGCCCAGTTTTAGGCAGTCTGGGGCTTTCGGGTACGGTTTGATCAGATTGTAGCCGGTCTGGGCCAGTCTGATTCGGTTTGATCCGGTCTCATCCGGTCAAACCCGGTTTTAGCTGGTCCAAACCGGTTTCAGCCGGTCTGGTGTGGCTGGAGCCGGTCAAAACCGGTTCGAGCCGTTCAAAACCGGTTTGTGACGGTCAAAACCAGATTGAACCGGCCTGGTCTGGTTTGAGCTGGTCTAATCAGGTCAAAACCGGTTTAAGCCGGTAAAAACCTGTTTTACCCAGTCTGGAGTGGTTTGAGCTGGTGAAAACCGGTTTCAGACATTCTGGTGTGGTTTGAGCAGGTCAAAACCTGTTTGAGCCGGTCAAAACCGGTTTGAGCCGCTCTGGTCTGGTTTGAGCCGGTCTGCTCTGGTTTGAGCCGGTCTAAACCGGTTCGAGCCAAACAAAACCTGTTTGAGCCGGTTTGGTCTGGTTGAAGCCAGTCAAAACCGATTCGAGACTGTCTGAGCTGGTCTGGTCCGGTTTGATCCGGTCTAATCAGGTCAAAACCGATTTGGGCCGGTGAACACCGGTTTTAGCCGGTCTGGAGAGGTTTGAGCTGGTCAAAACCGGTTTGAGCCGGTCAAAACCGGATTGAGCCAGTCTAAACCAGTTTGAACCTGTCTGGTCTGGTTTGAGCCCGTCAAAGCCGATTTGAGCCGGTCTGGCCCGGTTTTAGCCGGTCAAAACTGGTTTCAGCCGGTCACAACCGGATTGAGGCAGTCAAAACCGGTTTGAACTGCTCTGGTCTGGTTTGCGCTGATGAAAACTGGCTCAGGTCGGTCAAAACCGGTTTGAGCCGGTGTGGTCTGGTTTGCACCGTTCAAAACCGCTTTGTGGTCCGGTTTTAGGCGGTCTGGGCTTGTCTGGTCCGGTTTGGTCCGATTTTAGCCGGTCTGGGCCGGTCTGATTCGGTTTGATCTGGTCTCATCCGGTCAAAACCGGTTTTAGCCAGTCAAAACCGGTTTCAGCTGGTCTGGGGTGGTTTGAGAAGGTCAAAACCGGTTTGAGCCGGGCTGGTCTGGTTTGAGCCGGTCTGCTCTGGTTTGAGCCGGTCAAAACCGGTTCGAGCCGGTCAAAACCGCTTTGAGCCAGTCTGGTCTGGTTTGAACCGGTCAAAACCGGTTTGTGGCCCAGTTTTAGGCATTCTGGGCCGGTCTGGTCCGGTTTGATCCGATTTTAGCCGGTCTGGGCCTGTCTGATTCGGTTTGATCTGGTGTCAGCCGGTCAAAACCGGTTTTAGCCGGTCAAAACCGGTTTCAGCCTGTCTGGTGTGGTTTGAGCAGTTCAAAACCGGTTTGACTCGGTCAAAACAGGTTTGAGCCGGTCTGGTCTGGTTTGAGCCGGTCAAAACAGGTTTGAGCCTGTTTGGTCTGGTTTGAGCCAGTCAAAACCGATTCAAGCCTGTCTAAGCCGGTCTGGGACGGTTTGATCCGGTCTAATCAGGTCAAAACCGGTTTGAGCCTGTGAAAACCTGTTTTAGCCGGTCTGGAGTGGTTTGAACCGGTCAAAACCGGATTGAGCCAGTCAAAATCGGTTTCAACCGGTCTGGTCTGGTTTGAGCCGGTCAACACCGGTTTGAGCCGGTCTGGCCCGGTTTCAGCCAGTCTGGGCCGGTCTCGTCCGGTTTGATCCGATTTCAGCCGGTCCGGGCCTGTCTGGTCCGGTTTGATCCGGTGTGAGCCGGTCTGCTCCGGTTTTATCCGTTGTCATCTGGTAAAACCGGTTTGAGCCACTCTGGTCCAGATTGAGCTGCTCTGTTGTGGTTTGAGCCGTTCTAAACCGGCTCAGGCCAGTCAAAACCGGTTTGAGCCGGTCTGGTCTGGTTTCAGCCGGTCAAAACTGCTTTGTGGCCTGCTTTCAGCCGGTCTGGGCCGCTCTGGTCCTGTTTGATCCGGTTTCAGCTCGTCTGTGCTGGTCGAGTGTGGTTTGATCTGGTCAAAACCGCTTTGAGCCAGGCAAAACCGGTTTGAGCTGGGCTGGTCTGGTTTGAGCCGGTGAAAACCGGCTCAGGTCAGTCAAAATCGGTTTGAGCCGGTCTCGCCTGGTTTGAACCGGTCAAAACCGGTTTGTGGCCCAGTTTTAGGCAGTCTGGGCCGGTCGGGTACGGTATGATCGGATTGTAGCCGGTCTGGGCTGGTCTGATTCAGTTTGATCCGGTCTCATCCGGTCAAACCCGGTTTTAGACGGTCAAAACTAGTTTCAGCCGGCCTGGTGTGGTTTGAGCCGGTCAAAAGCAGTTTGAGCTGGTCAAAACCGATTCGAGCCGTTCAAAAACCGGTTTGTGACGATCAAAACCGTATTGAACCGGTCTGGTCTGGTTTGAGCTGGTCTAATCAGGTCAAAACCGCTTTAAGCCGGTATAAACCGGTTTTACCCGTTCTGGAGTGGTTTGAGCCGGTCAAAACCAGTTTCAGCCGGTCAAAACCGGATTGAGGCAGTCAAAACCGGTTTGAACCGCTCTGGTCTGGTTTGAGCCGGTCTGGTCTGGTTTGAGCCAGTTAAAACCGGTTTGTGTCCCGGTTTCAGCCGGTCTTGGCCGGTCTGCTCCGGTTTGATCTCGTTTCAGCTGGTCTGGGTCGGTCGAGTCCGGTTTGATCCGGTCAAAACCGCTTTGAGCTGGTGAAAACCGGTTTGAAACGGTATGATCTGGTTTGAGCCGGTCTGCTCTGGTTTGAGCTGGTCAAAACCGGTTCAAGCCGGTCAAAAGCGCTTTGAGCCGGTCTGGTCTGGTTTGAACCAGTCAAAACCGGTTGTGGCCCAGTTTTAGGCATTCTGGGACGGTCTGGTCCGGTTTGATCCGATTTTAGCCGGTCTGGGCCCGTCTGATTCGGTATGATCGGGCCTCATCCGGTCAAAACCGGTTTTAGCCGGTCAAAACCGGTTTCAGCCTGTCTGGTGTGGTTTGAGCAGTTCAAAACAGGTTTGACACGGTCAAAACATGTTTGAGCCGGTCTGGTCTGGTTTGAGCCGGTCAAAACCGGTTTGAGCAGGTTTGGTCTGGTTGAAGCCAGTCAAAACCGATTCGAGCTTGTCTGAGCCGGTCTGGTCCGGTTTGATCCGGTCTAATCAGATCAAAACCGGTTTGTGCCAGTGAAAACCGGTTTCAGCCGGTTTGGAGTGGTTTGAGCCGGTCAAAACCGGAATGAGCCAGTCAAAACCGGTTTGAACCGGTCTGGTCTTGATTGAGCCGTTCAAAACCGGCTCAGGTCGATCAAAATCGGTTTGAGCTGGTCTGGCCTGGTTTGAACCGGTAAAAAACCGTTTTGTGGCCCAGTTTTAGGCAGTCTGTGCCGGTCGGGTACGGTTTGATCGGATTGTAGCCGGGCTGGGCCGGTCTGATTTGGTTTGATCCGCTCTCATCCGGTCAAACCCGGTATTAGCCGTTCAAAACCGGTTTCAGCCGGTCTGGTGTGGTTTCAGCAGGTCAAAACCGGTTTGTGGCCCAGTTTTAGGCATTCT
>NW_027326944.1:0-25781 GCF_047675955.1 Chlorocebus sabaeus | reverse complement strand
ATATTTCCTTTTTCACCATAGCCCTCTATGGGCTTCCAAATATCCCTTTGCGAATTCCACAAGAACAGCCTTAGCGAAAGGCTTCTTGAAGGGAAAGATGTAACTCTGTGAGATGAATTAACAGAACACAGAGCAGTTTCTCAGAAAGCTTCTTTCCAGTTGTGAACGGAAGATATTTCCTTTTTCACCATAGCCCTCTACGGGCTTCCAAATATCCCTTTGCCAATTCCACAAGAACAGCCTTAGCGAAAGGCTTCCTGAAGAGAAAGATGTAACTCTGTGAGATGAATTAACAGAACACAGAGCAGTTTCTCAGAAAGCTTCTTTCCAGTTTTGAACGGAAGATATTTCCTTTTTCACCTTAGCCCTCAATGGGCTTCGAAATATCCCTTTGCCAATTCCACAAGAACAGCCTTAGCGAAAGACTTCTTGAAGGGAAAGATGTAACTCTGTGAGATGAATTAACAGAACACAGAGCAGTTTCTCAGAAAGCTTCTTTCCAGTTTTGAACGGAAGATATTTCCTTTTTCACCATAGCCCTCTATGGGCTTCCAAATATCCCTTTGCCAATTCCACAAGAACAGCCTTAGCGAAAGGCTTCTTGAAGGGAAAGATGTAACTCTGTGAGATGAATTAACAGAACACAGAGCCGTTTCTTAGAAAGCTTCTTTCCAGTTTTGAACGGAAGATATTTCCTTTTTCACCATAGCCCTCTAGAGGCTTCCAAGTATCCCCTAGCCAATTCCACAGAAACAGCTTTAGCGAAAGGTTTCTTGAAAGGAAAGATGTAACACTGTGATACGAATTAACAGAACACAGAGCAGTTTCTCAGAAAGCTTCTTTCCAGTTTTGCACGGAAGATATTTCCTTTTTCACCATAGCCCTCTATGGGCTTCCAAATATCCCTTTTCCAATTCCACAAGAACAACCTTAGCGAAAGGCTTCTTGAAGGGAAAGATGTAACTCTGTGAGATGAATTAGCAGAACACAGAGCAGTTTCTCAGAAAGCTTCTTTCCAGTTTTGAACGGAAGATATTTCCTTTTTCACCATAGCCCTCTATGGGCTTCGAAATATCCCTTTGCGAATTCCACAAGAACAGCCTTAGCGAAAGGTTTCTTGAAGGGAAAGATGTAACTCTGTGAGATGAATTAACAGAACACAGAGCAGTTTCTCAGAAAGCTTCTTTCCAGTTTTGAACGGAAGTTATTTCCTTTTTCACAATAGCCCTCTATGGGCTTCCAAATATCCCCTTGCCAATTCCACAAGAACAGCCTTAGCGAAAGACTTCTTGAAGGGAAAGATGTAACTCTGTGAGATGAATTAACAGAACACAGAGCAGTTTCTCAGAAAGATTCTTTCCAGTTTTGAACGGAAGATATTTCCTTTTTCACCATAGCCCTCTATGGGCTTCCAAATATCCCTTTGCCAATTCCACAAGAACAGCCTTAGCGAAAGGCTTCTTGAAGGGAAAGATGTAACTCTGTGAGATGAATTAACAGAACACAGAGCAGTTTCTCAGAAAGCTTCTTTCCAGTGTTGAACGGAAGATATTTCCTTTTTCACCATAGCCCTCTATGGGCTTCCAAATATCCCTTTGCGAATTCCACAAGAACAGCCTTAGCGAAAGGCTTCATGAAGGGAAAGATGTAACTCTGTGAGATGAATTAACAGAACACAGAGCAGTTTCTCAGAAAGCTTCTTTCTAGGTTTGAACGGAAGTTATTTCCTTTTTCACCATAGCCCTCTATGGGCTTCCAAATATCCCTTTGCCAATTCCACAAGAACAGCCTTAGCGAAAGGCTTCTTGAAGGGAAAGATGTAACACTGTGAGATGAATTAACAGAACACAGAGCAGTTTCTCAGAAAGCTTCTTTCCAGTTTTGAACGGAAGATATTCCCTTTTTCACCATAGCCCTCTACGGGCTTCCAAATATCCCTTTGCGAATTCCACAAGAACAGCCTTAGCGAAAGGCTTCCTGAAGAGAAAGATGTAACTCTGTTAGATGAATTAACAGAACACAGAGCAGTTTCTCAGAAAGCTTCTTTCCAGTTTTGAACGGAACATATTTCCTTTTTCACCATAGCCCTCTATGGGCTTCCAAATATCCCTTTGCCAATTCCACAAGAACAGCCTTAGCGAAAGACTTCTTGAAGGGAAAGATGTAACTCTGTGAGATGAATTAACAGAACACAGAGCAGTTTCTCAGAAAGCTTCTTTCCAGTTTTGAACGGAAGATATTTCCTTTTTCACCATAGCCCTCTATGGGCTTCAAAATATCCCTTTGCCAATTCCACAAGAACAGCCTTAGCGAAAGGCTTCTTGAAGGGAAACATGTAACTCTGTGAGATGAATTAACAGAACACAGAGCAGTTTCTCAGAAAGCTTCTTTCCAGTTTTGAACGGAAGATATTTCCTTTTTCACCATAGCCCTCTATGGGCTTCCAAATATCCCTTTGCCAATTCCACAAGAACAGCCTTAGCGAAAGGCTTCTTGAAGGGAAAGATGTAACTCTGTGAGATGAATTAACAGAACACAGAGCAGTTTCCCAGAAAGCTTCTTTCCAGTTTTGAACGGAAGATATTTCCTTTTTCACCATAGCCCTCTATGGGCTTCCAAATATCCCTTTGCCAATTCCACAAGAACAGCCTTAGCGAAAGGCTTCTTGAAGGGAAAGATGTAACTCTGTGAGATGAATTAACAGAACACAGAGCAGTTTCTCAGAAAGCTTCTTTCCAGTTTTGAACGGAAGATATTTCCTTTTTCACCATAGCCCTCTATGGGCTTCCAAATATCCCTTTTCGAATTCCACAAGAACAGCCTTAGCGAAAGGTTTCTTGAAGGGAAAGATGTAACTCTGTGAGATGAAATAACAGAACACAGAGCAGTTTCTCAGAAAGCTTCTTTCCAGTTTTGAACGGAAGATATTTCCTTTTTCACCATAGCCCTCTAAGGGCTTCCAAATATCCCCTTGCCAATTCCACAAGAACAGCCTTAGCGAAAGGCTTCTTGAAGGGAAAGATGTAACTCTGTGAGATGAATTAACAGAACACAGAGCAGTTTCTCAGAAAGCTTCTTTCCAGTTTTGAACGGAAGATATTTCCTTTTTCACCATAGCCCTCTATGGGATTCCAAATATCCCTTTGCCAATTCCACAAGAACAGCCTTAGCGAAAGGCTTCCTGAAGGGAAAGATGTAACTCTGTGAGATGAATTAACAGAACACAGAGCAGTTTCTCAGAAAGCTTCTTTCCAGTTTTGAACAGAAGATATTTTCTTTTTCACCATAGCCCTCTATGGGCTTCCAAATATCCCTTTGCCAATTCCACAAGAACAGCCTTAGCGAAAGACTTCTTGAAGGGAAAGATGTAACTCTGTGAGATGAATTAAGAGAACACAGAGCAGTTTCTCAGAAAGCTTCTTTCCAGCTTTGAACGGAAGATATTTCCTTTTTCACAATAGCCCTCTATGGGCTTCCAAATATCCCTTTGCCAATTCCACAAGAACAGCCTTAGCGAAAGGCTTCTTGAAGGGAAAGTTGTAACGCTGTGAGATGAATTAACAGAACACAGAGCAGTTTCTCAGAAAGCTTCTTTCCAGTTTTGAACGGAAGATATTTCCTTTTTCACCAGAGCCCTCTATGGGCTTCCAAATATGCCTTTGCCAATTCCACAAGAACAGCCTTAGCGAAAGGCTACTTGAACGGAAAGATGTAACTCTGTGAGATGAATTAACAGAACACAGAGCAGTTTCTCAGAAAGCTTCTTTCCAGTGTTGAACGGAAGATATTTCCTTTTTCACCATAGCCCTCTATGGGCTTCCAAATATCCGTTTGCCAATTCCACAAGAACAGCCTTAGCGAAAGGCTTATTGAAGGGAAAGATGTAACTCTGTGAGATGAATTAACAGAACACAGAGCAGTTTCTCAGAAAGCTTCTTTCCAGTTGTGAACGGAAGATATTTCCTTTTTCACCATAGCCCTCTATGGGCTTCCAAATATCCCTTAGCCAATTCCACAAGAACAGCCTTAGCGAAAGGCTTCCTGAAGAGAAAGATGTAACTCTGTGAGATGAATTAACAGAACACAGAGCAGTTTCTCAGAAAGCTTCTTTCCAGTTTTGAACGGAAGATATTTCCTTTTTCACCTTAGCCCTCTATGGGCTTCCAAATATCCCTTTGCCAATTCCACAAGAACAGCCTTAGCGAAAGACTTCTTGAAGGGAAAGATGTAACTCTGTGAGATGAATTAACAGAACACAGAGCAGTTTCTCAGAAAGCTTCTTTCCAGTTTTGAACGGAAGATATTTCCTTTTTCACCATAGCCCTCTATGGGCTTCCAAATATCCCTTTGCCAATTCCACAAGAACAGCCTTAGCGAAAGGCTTCTTGAAGGGAAAGATGTAACTCTGTGAGATGAATTAACAGAACACAGAGCCGTTTCTTAGAAAGCTTCTTTCCAGTTTTGAACGGAAGATATTTCCTTTTTCACCATAGCCCTCTAGAGGCTTCCAAGTATCCCCTAGCCAATTCCACAGAAACAGCTTTAGCGAAAGGTTTCTTGAAAGGAAAGATGTAACACTGTGATACGAATTAACAGAACACAGAGCAGTTTCTCAGAAAGCTTCTTTCCAGTTTTGAACGGAAGATATTTCCTTTTTCACCATAGCCCTCTATGGGCTTCCAAATATCCCTTTTCCAATTCCACAAGAACAACCTTAGCGAAAGGCTTCTTGAAGGGAAAGATGTAACTCTGTGAGATGAATTAGCAGAACACAGAGCAGTTTCTCAGAAAGCTTCTTTCCAGTTTTGAACGGAAGATATTTCCTTTTTCACCATAGCCCTCTATGGGCTTCGAAATATCCCTTTGCGAATTCCACAAGAACAGCCTTAGCGAAAGGTTTCTTGAAGGGAAAGATGTAACTCTGTGAGATGAATTAACAGAACACAGAGCAGTTTCTCAGAAAGCTTCTTTCCAGTTTTGAACGGAAGTTATTTCCTTTTTCACAATAGCCCTCTATGGGCTTCCAAATATCCCCTTGCCAATTCCACAAGAACAGCCTTAGCGAAAGACTTCTTGAAGGGAAAGATGTAACTCTGTGAGATGAATTAACAGAACACAGAGCAGTTTCTCAGAAAGATTCTTTCCAGTTTTGAACGGAAGATATTTCCTTTTTCACCATAGCCCTCTATGGGCTTCCAAATATCCCTTTGCCAATTCCACAAGAACAGCCTTAGCGAAAGGCTTCTTGAAGGGAAAGATGTAACTCTGTGAGATGAATTAACAGAACACAGAGCAGTTTCTCAGAAAGCTTCTTTCCAGTGTTGAACGGAAGATATTCCCTTTTTCACCATAGCCCTCTACGGGCTTCCAAATATCCCTTTGCGAATTCCACAAGAACAGCCTTAGCGAAAGGCTTCCTGAAGAGAAAGATGTAACTCTGTTAGATGAATTAACAGAACACAGAGCAGTTTCTCAGAAAGCTTCTTTCCAGTTTTGAACGGAACATATTTCCTTTTTCACCATAGCCCTCTATGGGCTTCCAAATATCCCTTTGCCAATTCCACAAGAACAGCCTTAGCGAAAGACTTCTTGAAGGGAAAGATGTAACTCTGTGAGATGAATTAACAGAACACAGAGCAGTTTCTCAGAAAGCTTCTTTCCAGTTTTGAACGGAAGATATTTCCTTTTTCACCATAGCCCTCTATGGGCTTCAAAATATCCCTTTGCCAATTCCACAAGAACAGCCTTAGCGAAAGGGTTCTTGAAGGGAAACATGTAACTCTGTGAGATGAATTAACAGAACACAGAGCAGTTTCTCAGAAAGCTTCTTTCCAGTTTTGAACGGAAGATATTTCCTTTTTCACCATAGCCCTCTATGGGCTTCCAAATATCCCTTTGCCAATTCCACAAGAACAGCCTTACCGAAAGGCTTCTTGAAGGGAAAGATGTAACTCTGTGAGATGAATTAACAGAACACAGAGCAGTTTCCCAGAAAGCTTCTTTCCAGTTTTGAACGGAAGATATTTCCTTTTTCACCATAGCCCTCTATGGGCTTCCAAATATCCCTTTGCCAATTCCACAAGAACAGCCTTAGCGAAAGGCTTCTTGAAGGGAAAGATGTAACTCTGTGAGATGAATTAACAGAACACAGAGCAGTTTCTCAGAAAGCTTCTTTCCAGTTTTGAACGGAAGATATTTCCTTTTTCACCATAGCCCTCTATGGGCTTCCAAATATCCCTTTTCGAATTCCACAAGAACAGCCTTAGCGAAAGGTTTCTTGAAGGGAAAGATGTAACTCTGTGAGATGAAATAACAGAACACAGAGCAGTTTCTCAGAAAGCTTCTTTCCAGTTTTGAACGGAAGATATTTCCTTTTTCACCATAGCCCTCTAAGGGCTTCCAAATATCCCCTTGCCAATTCCACAAGAACAGCCTTAGCGAAAGGCTTCTTGAAGGGAAAGATGTAACTCTGTGAGATGAATTAACAGAACACAGAGCAGTTTCTCAGAAAGCTTCTTTCCAGTTTTGAACGGAAGATATTTCCTTTTTCACCATAGCCCTCTATGGGATTCCAAATATCCCTTTGCCAATTCCACAAGAACAGCCTTAGCGAAAGGCTTCCTGAAGGGAAAGATGTAACTCTGTGAGATGAATTAACAGAACACAGAGCAGTTTCTCAGAAAGCTTCTTTCCAGTTTTGAACAGAAGATATTTTCTTTTTCACCATAGCCCTCTATGGGCTTCCAAATATCCCTTTGCCAATTCCACAAGAACAGCCTTAGCGAAAGACTTCTTGAAGGGAAAGATGTAACTCTGTGAGATGAATTAAGAGAACACAGAGCAGTTTCTCAGAAAGCTTCTTTCCAGTTTTGAACGGAAGATATTTCCTTTTTCACAATAGCCCTCTATGGGCTTCCAAATATCCCTTTGCCAATTCCACAAGAACAGCCTTAGCGAAAGGCTTCTTGAAGGGAAAGATGTAACGCTGTGAGATGAATTAACAGAACACAGAGCAGTTTCTCAGAAAGCTTCTTTCCAGTTTTGAACGGAAGATATTTCCTTTTTCACCAGAGCCCTCTATGGGCTTCCAAATATGCCTTTGCCAATTCCACAAGAACAGCCTTAGCGAAAGGCTACTTGAAGGGAAAGATGTAACTCTGTGAGATGAATTAACAGAACACAGAGCAGTTTCTCAGAAAGCTTCTTTCCAGTGTTGAACGGAAGATATTTCCTTTTTCACCATAGCCCTCTATGGGCTTCCAAATATCCGTTTGCCAATTCCACAAGAACAGCCTTAGCGAAAGGCTTATTGAAGGGAAAGATGTAACTCTGTGAGATGAATTAACAGAACACAGAGCACTTTCTCAGAAAGCTTCTTTCCAGTTGTGAACGGAAGATATTTCCTTTTTCACCATAGCCCTCTATGGGCTTCCAAATATCCCTTCGCCAATTCCACAAGAACAGCCTTAGCGAAAGGCTTCTTGAAGGGAAAGATGTAACTCTGTGAGATGCATTAACAGAACACAGAGCAGTTTCTCAGAAAGCTTCTTTCCAGTTTTGAACGGAAGATATTTCCTTTTTCACCATAGCCCTCTATGGGCTTCTAAATATCACTTTTCGAATTCCACAAGAACAGCCTTAGCGAAAGGTTTCTTGAATGGAAAGATGTAACTCTGTGAGATGAATTAACAGAACACAGAGCAGTTTCTCAGAAAGCTTCTTTCCAGTTTTGAACGGAAGATATTTCCTTTTTCACCATAGACCTCTATGGGCTTCCAAATATCCCCTTGCCAATTCCACAAGAACAGCCTTAGCGAAAGGCTTCTTGAAGGGAAAGATGTAACTCTGTGAGATGAAATAACAGAACACAGAGCAGTTTCTCAGAAAGCTTCTTTCCAGTTTTGAACGGAAGATATTTCCTTTTTCACCATAGCCCTCCATGGGCTTCCAGATATCCGTTTGCCAATTCCACAAGAACAGCCTTAGCGAAAGGCTTCTTGAAGGGAAAGATGTATCTCTGTGAGATGAATTAACAGAACACAGAGCAGTTTCTCAGAAAGCTTCTTTCCAGTTTTGAACGGAAGATATTTCCTTTTTCAACATAGCCCTCTATGGGCTTCCAAATATCCCTTTGCCAATTCCACAAGAATAGCCTTAGCGAAAGGCTTCTTGAAGGGAAAGATATAACTCTCTGAGATGAATTAACAGAACACAGAGCAGTTTCTCAGAAAGCTTCTTTCCAGTTTTGAACGGAAGATAATTCCTTTTTCACCATAGCCCTCTATGGGCTTCCAAATATCCCTTTGCCAATTCCACAAGAACAGCCTTAGCGAAAGGCTTCTTGAAGGGAAAGATGTAACTCTGTGAGATGAATTAACAGAACACAGAGCAGTTTCTCAGAAAGCTTCTTTCCAGTTTTGAACGGAAGATATTTCCTTTTTCACCATAGCCCTCTATGGGCTTCCAAATATCCCTTTGCCAATTCCACAAGAATAGCCTTAGCGAAAGGCTTCTTGAAGGGAAAGATATAACTCTCTGAGATGAATTAACAGAACACAGAGCAGTTTCTCAGAAAGCTTCTTTCCAGTTTTGAACGGAAGATATTTCCTTTTTCACCATAGCCCTCTAGGGGCTTCCAAGTATCCCCTAGCCAATTCCACAGAAACAGCTTTAGCGAAAGGTTTCTTGAAAGGAAAGATGTAACACTGTGATACGAATTAACAGAACACAGAGCAGTTTCTCAGAAAGCTTCTTTCCAGTTGTGAACGGAAGATATTTCCTTTTTCACCATAGCCCTCTACGGGCTTCCAAATATCCCTTTGTCAATTCCACAAGAACAGCCTTAGCGAAAGGCTTCCTGAAGAGAAAGATGTAACTCTGTGAGATGAATTAACAGAACACAGAGCAGTTTCTCAGAAAGCTTCTTTCCAGTTTTGAACGGAAGATATTTCCTTTTTCACCTTAGCCCTCTATGGGCTTCGAAATATCCCTTTGCCAATTCCACAAGAACAGCCTTAGCGAAAGACTTCTTTAAGGGAAAGATGTAACTCTGTGAGATGAATTAACAGAACACAGAGCAGTTTCTCAGAAAGCTTCTTTCCAGTTTTGAACGGAAGATATTTCCTTTTTCACCATAGCCCTCTATGGGCTTCCAAATATCCCTTAGCCAATTCCACAAGAACAGCCTTAGCGAAAGGCTTCTTGAAGGGAAAGATGTAACACTGTGAGATGAATTAACAGAACACAGAGCAGTTTCTCAGAAAGCTTCTTTCCAGTTGTGAACGGAAGATATTTCCTTTTTCACCGTAGCCCTCTATGGGCTTCCAAATATCCCTTTGCGAATTCCACAAGAACAGCCTTAGCGAAAGGTTTCTTGAAGGGAAAGATGTAACTCTGTGAGATGAATTAACAGAACACAGAGCAGTTTCTCAGAAGGCTTCTTTCCAGTTTTGAACGGAAGATATTTCCTTTTTCACCATAGCCCTCTATGGGCTTCCAAATATCCCCTTGCCAATTCCACAAGAACAGCCTTAGCGAAAGACTTCTTGAAGGGAAAGATGTAACTCTGTGAGATGAATTAACAGAACACAGAGCAGTTTCTCAGAAAGCTTCTTTCCTCTTTTGAACGGAAGATATTTCCTTTTTCACCATAGCCCTCTATGGGCTTCCAAATATCCCTTTGCCAATTCCACAAGAACAGCCTTAGCGAAAGGCTTCTTGAAGGGAAAGATGTAACTCTGTGAGATGAATTAACAGAACACAGAGCAGTTTCCCAGAAAGCTTCTTTCCAGTTTTGAACGGAAGATATTTCCTTTTTCACCATAGCCCTCTATGGGCTTCCAAATATCCCTTTGCCAATTCCACAAGAACAGCCTTAGCGAAAGGCTTCTTGAAGGGAAAGATGTAACTCTGTGAGATGAATTAACAGAACACAGAGCAGTTTCTCAGAAAGCTTCTTTCCAGTTGTGAACGGAAGATATTTCCTTTTTCACCGTAGCCCTCTATGGGCTTCCAAATATCCCTTTGCGAATTCCACAAGAACAGCCTTAGCGAAAGGTTTCTTGAAGGGAAAGATGTAACTCTGTGAGATGAATTAACAGAACACAGAGCAGTTTCTCAGAAAGCTTCTTTCCAGTTTTGAACGGAAGATATTTCCTTTTTCACCATAGCCCTCTAAGGGCTTCCAAATATAACTTTTCCAATTCCACAAGAACACCCTTAGCGAAAGGCTTCTTGAAGGGAAAGATGTAACTCTGTGAGATGAATTAACAGAACACAGAGCAGTTTCTCAGAAAGCTTCTTTCCAGTTGTGAACGGAAGATATTTCCTTTTTCACCGTAGCCCTCTATGGGCTTCCAAATATCCCCTTGCCAATTCCACAAGAACAGCCTTAGCGAAAGACTTCTTGAAGGGAAAGATGTAACTCTGTGAGATGAATTAACAGAACACAGAGCAGTTTCTCAGAATGTTTCTTTCCACTTTTGAACGGAAGATATTTCCTTTTTTACCATAGCCCTCTATGGGCTTCCAAATATCCCTTTGCCAATTCCACAAGAACAGCCTTAGCGAAAGGCTTCTTGAAGGGAAAGATGTAACTCTGTGAGATGAATTAGCAGAACACAGAGCAGTTTCCCAGAAAGCTTCTTTCCAGTTTTGAACGGAAGATATTTCCTTTTTCACCATAGCCCTCTATGGGCTTCCAAATATCCCTTTTCCAATTCCACAAGAACAGCCTTAGCGAAAGGCTTCTTGAAGGGAAAGATGTAACTCTCTGAGATGAATTAACAGAACACAGAGCAGTTTCACAGAAAGCTTCTTTCCAGTTTTTAACGGAAGATATTTCCTTTTTCACCGTAGCCCTCTACGGGCTTCGAAATATCCCTTTGCGAATTCCACAAGAACAGCCTTAGCGAAAGGCTTCATGAAGGGAAAGATGTAACTCTGTGAGATGAATTAACAGAACACAGAGCAGTTTCTCAGAAAGCTTCTTTCCACTTTTGAACGGAAGATATTTCCTTTTTCACCATAGCCCTCTATGGGCTTCCAAATATCCCTTTGCCAATTCCACAAGACCAGCCTTAGCGAAAGGCTTCTTGAAGGGAAAGATGTAACTCTGTGAGATGAATTAACAGAACACAGAGCAGTTTCTCAGAAAGCTTCTTTCCAGTTTTGAACGGAAGATATTTCCTTTTTCACCATAGCCCTCTAGGGGCTTCCAAATATCCCTTTGCCAATTCCACAAGAACAGCCTTAGCGAAAGGCTTCTTGAAGGGAAAGATGTAACTCTGTGAGATGAATTAACAGAACACAGAGCAGTTTCTCAGAAAGCTTCTTTCCAGTTTTGAACGGATGATACTTCCTTTTTCACCATAGCCCTCTATGGGCTTCCAATTATCCCTTTGCCAATTCCACAAGACCAGCCTTAGCGAAAGGCTTCTTGAAGGGAAAGATGTAACTTTGTGAGATGAATTAACAGAACACAGAGCAGTTTCTCAGAAAGCTTCTTTCCAGATTTGAACGGAAGATATTTCCTTTTTCACCATAGCCCTCTATGGGCTTCCAAATATCCCTTTGCCAATTCCACAAGAACAGCCTTAGCGAAAGGCTTCTTGAAGGGAAAGATGTAACTCTGTGAGATGAATTAACAGAACACAGAGCAGTTTCTCAGAAAGCTTCTTTCCAGTTTTGAACGGAAGATATTTCCTTTTTCACAATAGCCCTCTATGGGCTTCCAAATATCCCTTTGCCAATTCCACAAGAACAGCCTTAGCGAAAGGCTTCTTGAAGGGAAAGATGTAACTCTGTGAGATGAATTAACAGAACACAGAGCAGTTTCTCAGAAAGCTTCTTTCCAGTTTTGAACGGAAGATATTTCCTTTTTCACCATAGCCCTCTATGGGCTTCCAAATATCCCCTTGCGAATTCCACAAGAACAGCCTTAGCGAAAGGCTTCTTGAAGGGAAAGATGTAACTCTGTGAGATGAATTAACAGAACACAGAGCAGTTTCTCAGAAAGCTTCTTTCCAGTTTTGAACGGAAGATATTTGTTTTTCACCATAGCCCTCTATGGGCTTCCAAATATCCCTTCGCCAATTCCACAAGAACAGCCTTAGCGAAAGGCTTCTTGAAGGGAAAGATGTAACACTGTGAGACGAATTAACAGAACACAGAACAGTTTCTCAGAAAGCTTCTTTCCAGTTTTGAACGAAAGATATTTCCTTTTTCATCATAGCCCTCTAGGGGCTTCCAAATATCCCTTTGCCAATTCCACAAGAACAGCCTTAGCGAAAGGCTTCTTGAAGGGAAAGATGTAACTCTGTGAGATGAATTAGCAGAACACAGAGCAGTTTCTCAGAAAGCTTCTTTCCAGTTTTGAACGGAAGATATTTCCTTTTTCACCATAGCCCTCTATGGGCTTCGAAATATCCCTTTGCGAATTCCACAAGAACAGCCTTAGCGAAAGGTTTCTTGAAGGGAAAGATGTAACTCTGTGAGATGAATTAACAGAACACAGAGCAGTTTCTCAGAAAACTTCTTTCCAGTTTTGAACGGAAGTTATTTCCTTTTTCACAATAGCCCTCTATGGGCTTCCAAATATCCCCTTGCCAATTCCACAAGAACAGCCTTAGCGAAAGACTTCTTGAAGGGAAAGATGTAACTCTGTGAGATGAATTAACAGAACACAGAGCAGTTTCTCAGAAAGATTCTTTCCAGTTTTGAACGGAAGATATTTCCTTTTTCACCATAGCCCTCTATGGGCTTCCAAATATCCCTTTGCCAATTCCACAAGAACAGCCTTAGCGAAAGGCTTCTTGAAGGGAAAGATGTAACTCTGTGAGATGAATTAACAGAACACAGAGCAGTTTCTCAGAAAGCTTCTTTCCAGTGTTGAACGGAAGATATTTCCTTTTTCACCATAGCCCTCTATGGGCTTCCAAATATCCCTTTGCGAATTCCACAAGAACAGCCTTAGCGAAAGGCTTCATGAAGGGAAAGATGTAACTCTGTGAGATGAATTAACAGAACACAGAGCAGTTTCTCAGAAAGCTTCTTTCTAGGTTTGAACGGAAGTTATTTCCTTTTTCACCATAGCCCTCTATGGGCTTCCAAATATCCCTTTGCCAATTCCACAAGAACAGCCTTAGCGAAAGGCTTCTTGAAGGGAAAGATGTAACACTGTGAGATGAATTAACAGAACACAGAGCAGTTTCTCAGAAAGCTTCTTTCCAGTTTTGAACGGAAGATATTCCCTTTTTCACCATAGCCCTCTACGGGCTTCCAAATATCCCTTTGCGAATTCCACAAGAACAGCCTTAGCGAAAGGCTTCCTGAAGAGAAAGATGTAACTCTGTTAGATGAATTAACAGAACACAGAGCAGTTTCTCAGAAAGCTTCTTTCCAGTTTTGAACGGAACATATTTCCTTTTTCACCATAGCCCTCTATGGGCTTCCAAATATCCCTTTGCCAATTCCACAAGAACAGCCTTAGCGAAAGACTTCTTGAAGGGAAAGATGTAACTCTGTGAGATGAATTAACAGAACACAGAGCAGTTTCTCAGAAAGCTTCTTTCCAGTTTTGAACGGAAGATATTTCCTTTTTCACCATAGCCCTCTATGGGCTTCAAAATATCCCTTTGCCAATTCCACAAGAACAGCCTTAGCGAAAGGCTTCTTGAAGGGAAACATGTAACTCTGTGAGATGAATTAACAGAACACAGAGCAGTTTCTCAGAAAGCTTCTTTCCAGTTTTGAACGGAAGATATTTCCTTTTTCACCGTAGCCCTCTATGGGCTTCCAAATATCCCTTTGCCAATTCCACAAGAACAGCCTTAGCGAAAGGCTTCTTGAAGGGAAAGATGTAACTCTGTGAGATGAATTAACAGAACACAGAGCAGTTTCCCAGAAAGCTTCTTTCCAGTTTTGAACGGAAGATATTTCCTTTTTCACCATAGCCCTCTATGGGCTTCCAAATATCCCCTTGCCAATTCCACAAGAACAGCCTTAGCGAAAGGCTTCTTGAAGGGAAAGATGTAAGTCTGTGAGATGAATTAACAGAACACAGAGCAGTTTCTCAGAAAGCTTCTTTCCAGTTTTGAACGGAAGATATTTCCTTTTTCACCATAGCCCTCTATGGGCTTCCAAATATCCCTTTTCGAATTCCACAAGAACAGCCTTAGCGAAACGTTTCTTGAAGGGAAAGATGTAACTCTGTGAGATGAAATAACAGAACACAGAGCAGTTTCTCAGAAAGCTTCTTTCCAGTTTTGAACGGAAGATATTTCCTTTTTCACCATAGCCCTCTAAGGGCTTCCAAATATCCCCTTGCCAATTCCACAAGAACAGCCTTAGCGAAAGGCTTATTGAAGGGAAAGATGTAACTCTGTGAGATGAATTAACAGAACACAGAGCAGTTTCTCAGAAAGCTTCTTTCCAGTTTTGAACGGAAGATATTTCCTTTTTCACCATAGCCCTCTATGGGATTCCAAATATCCCTTTGCCAATTCCACAAGAACAGCCTTAGCGAAAGGCTTCCTGAAGGGAAAGATGTAACTCTGTGAGATGAATTAACAGAACACAGAGCAGTTTCTCAGAAAGCTTCTTTCCAGTTTTGAACAGAAGATATTTTCTTTTTCACCATAGCCCTCTATGGGCTTCCAAATATCCCTTTGCCAATTCCACAAGAACAGCCTTAGCGAAAGACTTCTTGAAGGGAAAGATGTAACTCTGTGAGATGAATTAAGAGAACACAGAGCAGTTTCTCAGAAAGCTTCTTTCCAGTTTTGAACGGAAGATATTTCCTTTTTCACAATAGCCCTCTATGGGCTTCCAAATATCCCTTTGCCAATTCCACAAGAACAGCCTTAGCGAAAGGCTTCTTGAAGGGAAAGATGTAACTCTGTGAGATGAATTAACAGAACACAGAGCAGTTTCTCAGAAAGCTTCTTTCCAGTTTTGAACGGAAGATATTTCCTTTTTCACCATAGCCCTCTATGGGCTTCCAAGTATCCCCTAGCCAATTCCACAGAAACAGCTTTAGCGAAAGGTTTCTTGAAAGGAAAGATGTAACACTGTGATACGAATTAACAGAACACAGAGCAGTTTCTCAGAAAGCTTCTTTCCAGTTGTGAACGGAAGATATTTCCTTTTTCACCATAGCCCTCTACGGGCTTCCAAATATCCCTTTGCCAATTCCACAAGAACAGCCTTAGCGAAAGGCTTCCTGAAGAGAAAGATGTAACTCTGTGAGATGAATTAACAGAACACAGAGCAGTTTCTCAGAAAGCTTCTTTCCAGTTTTGAACGGAAGATATTTCCTTTTTCACCTTAGCCCTCTATGGGCTTCGAAATATCCCTTTTCCAATTCCACAAGAACAGCCTTAGCGAAAGGCTTCTTGAAGGGAAAGATGTAAACCTGTGAGATGAATTAACAGAACACAGAGCAGTTTCTCAGAAAGCTTCTTTCCAGTTGTGAACGGAAGATATTTCCTTTTTCACCGTAGCCCTCTATGGGCTTCCAAATATCCCTTTGCGAATTCCACAAGAACAGCCTTAGCGAAAGGTTTCTTGAAGGGAAAGATGTAACTCTGTGAGATGAATTAACAGAACACAGAGCAGTTTCTCAGAAGGCTTCTTTCCAGTTTTGAACGGAAGATATTTCCTTTTTCACCATAGCCCTCTAAGGGCTTCCAAATATCCCCTTGCCAATTCCACAAGAACAGCCTTAGCGAAAGACTTCTTGAAGGGAAAGATGTAACTCTGTGAGATGAATTAACAGAACACAGAGCAGTTTCTCAGAAAGCTTCTTTCCACTTTTGAACGGAAGATATTTCCTTTTTCACCATAGCCCTCTATGGGCTTCCAAATATCCCTTTGCCAATTCCACAAGAACAGCCTTAGCGAAAGGCTTCTTGAAGGAAAAGATGTAACTCTGTGAGATGAATTAACAGAACACAGAGCAGTTTCTCAGAAAGCTTCTTTCCAGTGTTAAACGGAAGATATTTCCTTTTCCACCATAGCCCTCTATGGGCTTCCAAATATCCCTTTGCCAATTCCACAAGAACAGCCTTAGCGAAAGGCTTCTTGAAGGGAAGATGTAACTCTGTGAGATGAATTAACAGACCACAGAGCAGTTTCTCAGAAAGCTTCTTTCCAGTTTTGAACGGAAGGTATTTCCTTTTTCACCATAGCCCTCTATGGGCTTCCAAATATCCCTTTGCCAATTCCACAAGAACAGCCTTAGCGAAAGGCTTCTTGAAGGGAAAGATATAACTTTCTGAGATGAATTAACAGGACACAGAGCAGTTTCTCAGAAAGCTTCTTTCCAGTTTTGAACGGAAGATATTTCCTTTTTCACCATAGCCCTCTATGGGCTTCCAAATATTCCTTTGCCAATTCCACAAGAACAGCCTTAGCGAAAGGCTTCTTGAAGGGAAAGATGTAACTCTGTGAGATGAATTAACAGAACACAGAGCAGTTTCTCAGAAAGCTTCTTTCCAGTTTTGAACGGAAGATATTTCCTTTTTCACCATAGCCCTCTATGGGCTTCCAAGTATCCACTTGCCAATTCCACAGAAACAGCTTTTGCGAAAGGTTTTTTGAAAGGAAATATGTAACACTGTAAGACGAATTAACAGAACACAGAGCAGTTTCTCAGAAAGCTTCTTTCCAGTTTTGAACGGAAGATATTTCCTTTTTCACCATAGCCCTCTATGGGCTTCCAAATATCCCTTTGCCACTTCCACAAGAACAGCCTTAGCGAAAGGCTTCTTGAAGGGAAAGATTTAACACTGTGAGATGAATTAACAGAACATAGAGCAGTTTCTCAGAAAGCTTCTTTCCAGTTTTGAACGGAAGATATTTCCTTTTTCTCCATTGCCCTCCATGGGCTTCCAAATATCCCTTTGCGAATTCCACAAGAACAGGCTTAGCGAAAGGCTTCTTGAAGGGAAAGATGTAACTCTGTGAGATGAATTAACAGAACACAGAGCAGTTTCTCAGAAAGCTTCTTTCCAGTTTTGAACGGAAGGTATTTCCTTTTTCACCATAGCTCTCTATGGGCTTCCAAATATCCCTTTGCCAATTCCACAAGAACAGCCTTAGCGAAAGGCTTCTTGAGGGGAAAGATGTAACTCTGTGAGATGAATTAACGGAACACAGAGCAGTTTCTCAGAAAGCTTCTTTCCAGTTTTGAACGGAAGATATTTCCTTTTTCACCATAGCCCTCTATGGCCTTCCAAATATCCCTTTGCCAATTCCACAAGAACAGCCTTAGCGAAAGGCTTCTTGAAGGGAAAGATGTAACTCTGTGAGATGAATTAACAGAACACAGAGCAGTTTCCCGGAAAGCTTCTTTCCAGTTTTGAACGTTAGATATTTCCTTTTTCACCATAGCCCTCTATGGGCTTCCAAATATCCCTTTGCCAATTCCACAAGAACAGCCTTAGCGAAAGACTTCTTGAAGAGAAAGATGTAACTCTGTGAGATGAATTAACAGAACACAGAGCAGTTTCTCAGAAAGCTTCTTTCCAGTTTTGAACGGAAGATATTTCCTTTTTCACCATAGCCCTCTATGGGCTTCCAAATATCCCTTTGCGAATTCCACAAGAACAGCCTTAGAGAAAGGCTTTTTGAAGGGAAAGATGTAACTCTGTGAGATGAATTAACAGAACACAGAGCAGTTTCTCAGAAAGCTTCTTTCCAGTTGTGAACGGAAGATATTTCCTTTTTCACCATAGCCCTCTACGGGCTTCCAAATATCCCTTTGCCAATTCCACAAGAACAGCCTTAGCGAAAGGCTTCCTGAAGAGAAAGATGTAACTCTGTGAGATGAATTAACAGAACACAGAGCAGTTTCTCAGAAAGCTTCTTTCCAGTTTTGAACGGAAGATATTTCCTTTTTCACCTTAGCCCTCTATGGGCTTCGAAATATCCCTTTGCCAATTCCACAAGAACAGCCTTAGCGAAAGACTTCTTGAAGGGAAAGATGTAACTCTGTGAGATGAATTAACAGAACACAGAGCAGTTTCTCAGAAAGCTTCTTTCCAGTTTTGAACGGAAGATATTTCCTTTTTCACCATAGCCCTCTATGGGCTTCCAAATATCCCTTTGCCAATTCCACAAGAACAGCCTTAGCGAAAGGCTTCTTGAAGGGAAAGATGTAACTCTGCGAGATGAATTAACAGAACACAGAGCCGTTTCTCAGAAAGCTTCTTTCCAGTTTTGAACGGAAGATATTTCCTTTTTCACCATAGCCCTCTAGAGGCTTCCAAGTATCCCCTAGCCAATTCCACAGAAACAGCTTTAGCGAAAGGTTTCTTGAAAGGAAAGATGTAACACTGTGATACGAATTAACAGAACACAGAGCAGTTTCTCAGAAAGCTTCTTTCCAGTTTTGAACGGAAGATATTTCCTTTTTCACCATAGCCCTCTATGGGCTTCCAAATATCCCTTTTCCAATTCCACAAGAACAGCCTTAGCGAAAGGCTTCTTGAAGGGAAAGATGTAACTCTGTGAGATGAATTAACAGAACACAGAGCAGTTTCTCAGAAAGCTTCTTTCCAGTTTTGAACGGAAGATATTTCCTTTTTCACCATAGCCCTCTATGGGCTTCCAAATATCCCTTTGCGAATTCCACAAGAACAGCCTTAGCCAAAGGTTTCTTGAAGGGAAAGATGTAACTCTGTGAGATGAAATAACAGAACACAGAGCAGTTTCTCAGAAAGCTTCTTTCCAGTTTTGAACGGAAGTTATTTCCTTTTTCACAATAGCCCTCTATGGGCTTCCAAATATCCCCTTGCCAATTCCACAAGAACAGCCTTAGCGAAAGACTTCTTGAAGGGAAAGATGTAACTCTGTGAGATGAATTAACAGAACACAGAACAGTTTCTCAGAAAGATTCTTTCCAGTTTTGAACGGAAGATATTTCCTTTTTCAAAATAGCCCTCTATGGGCTTCCAAATATCCCTTTGCCAATTCCACATGAACAGCCTTAGCGAAAGGCTTCTTGAAGGGAAAGATGTAACACTGTGAGATGAATTAACAGAACACAGAGCAGTTTCTCAGAAAGCTTCTTTCCAGTGTTGAACGGAAGATATTTCCTTTTTCACCATAGCCCTCTATGGGCTTCCAAATATCCCTTTGCGAATTCCACAAGAACAGCCTTAGCGAAAGGCTTCCTGAAGAGAAAGATGTAACTCTGTTAGATGAATTAACAGAACACAGAGCAGTTTCTCAGAAAGCTTCTTTCCAGTTTTGAACGGAACATATTTCCTTTTTCAACGTAGCCCTCTATGGGCTTCCAAATATCCCTTTGCCAATTCCACAAGAACAGCCTTAGCGAAAGACTTCTTGAAGGGAAAGATGTAACTCTGTGAGATGAATTAACAGAACACAGAGCAGTTTCTCAGAAAGCTTCTTTCCAGTTTTGAACGGAAGATATTTCCTTTTTCACCATAGCCCTCTATGGGCTTCCAAATATCCCTTTGCCTATTCCACAAGAACAGCCTTAGCGAAAGGCTTCTTGAAGGGAAACATGTAACTCTGTGAGATGAATTAACAGAACACAGAGCAGTTTCTCAGAAAGCTTCTTTCCAGTTTTGAACGGAAGATATTTCCTTTTTCACCATAGCCCTCTATGGGCTTCCAAATATCCCTTTGCCAATCCCACAAGAACTGCCTTAGCGAAAGGCTTCTTGAAGGGAAAGATGTAACTCTGTGAGATGAATTAACAGAACACAGAGCAGTTTCCCAGAAAGCTTCTTTCCAGTTTTGAACGGAAGATATTTCCTTTTTCACCATAGCCCTCTATGGGCTTCCAAATATCCCTTTGCCAATTCCACAAGAACAGCCTTAGCGAAAGGCTTCTTGAAGGGAAAGATGTAACTCTGTGAGATGAATTAACAGAACACAGAGCAGTTTCTCAGAAAGCTTCTTTCCAGTTTTGAACGGAAGATATTTCCTTTTTCACCATAGACATCTATGGGCTTCCAAATATCCCTTTGCCAATTCCACAAGAACAGTCTTAGCGAAAGGCTTCTTGAAGGGAAAGATGTAACTCTGTGAGATGAATTAACAGAACACAGAGCAGTTTCTCAGAAAGGTTCTTTCCAGTTTTGAACGGAAGATATTTCCTTTTTCACCATAGCCCTCTATGGGCTTCCAAATATCCCTTTGCCAATTCCACAAGAACAGCCTTAGCGAAAGGCTTCTTGAAGGGGAAGATGTAACTCTGTGAGATGAATTAACAGACCACAGAGCAGTTTCTCAGAAAGCTTCTTTCCAGTTTTGAACGGAAGGTATTTCCTTTTTCACCATAGCCCTCTATGGGCTTCCAAATATCCCTTTGCCAATTCCACAAGAACAGCCTTAGCGAAAGGCTTCTTGAAGGGAAAGATATAACTCTCTGAGATGAATTAACAGGACACAGAGCAGTTTCTCAGAAAGCTTCTTTCCAGTTTTGAACGGAAGATATTTCCTTTTTCACCATAGCCCTCTATGGGCTTCCAAATATCCCTTTGCCAATTCCACAAGAACAGCCTTAGCGAAAGGCTTCAAGAAGGGAAAGATGTAACTCTGTGGGATGAATTAACAGAACACAGAGCAGTTTCTCAGAAACCTTCTTTCCAGTTTGGACGGAATATATTTCCTTTTTCACCATAGCCCTCTATGGGCTTCCAAGTATCCCCTTGCCAATTCCACAGAAACAGCTTTAGCGAAAGGTTTCTTGAAAGGAAAGATGTAACACTGTGAGACGAATTAACATAACACAGAACAGTTTCTCAGAAAGCTTCTTTCCAGTTTTGAACGGAAGATATTTCCTTTTTCACCATAGCCCTCTATGGGCTTCCAAATATCCCTTTGCCAATTCCACAAGAACAGCCTTAGCGAAAGGCTTCTTGAAGGGAAAGATGTAACTCTGTGAGATGAATTAACAGAACACAGAGCAGTTTCCCAGAAAGCTTCTTTCCAGTTTTGAACGGAAGATATTTCCTTTTTTACCTTAGCCCTCTATGGGCTTCCAAATATCCCTTTTCCAATTCCACAAGAACAGCCTTAGCGAAAGGCTTCTTGAAGGGAAAGATGTAACTCTGTGAGATGCATTAACAGAACACAGAGCAGTTTCTCAGAAAGCTTCTTTCCAGTTTAGAACGGAAGATATTTCCTTTTTCACCATAGCCCTCTATGGGCTTCCAAATATCCCTTTTCGAATTCCACAAGAACAGCCTTAGCGAAAGGTTTCTTGAAGGGGAAGATGTAACTCTGTGAGATGAAATAACAGACCACAGAGCAGTTTCTCAGAAAGCTTCTTTCCAGTTTTGAACGGAAGATATTTCCTTTTTCACCATAGCCCTCTATGGATTTCCAAATATCCCCTTGCCAATTCCACAAGAACAGCCTTATCGAAAGGCTTCTTGAAGGGAAAGATGTAACTCTGGGAGATGAATTAACAGAACACAGAGCAGTTTCCCAGAAAGCTTCTTTCCAGTTTTGAACGGAAGATATTTCCTTTTTCACCATAGCCATCTATGGGCTTCCAAATATCCCTTTTCCAATTCCACAAGAACAGCCTTAGCGAAAGGCTTCTTGAAGGGAAAGATGTAACTCTGTGAGATGAATTAACAGAACACAGAGCAGTTTCTCAGAAAGCTTCTTTCCAGTTTTGAACGGAAGATATTTCCTTTTTCACCATAGCCCTCTATGGGCTTCCAAATATCCCCTTGCCAATTCCACAAGAACAGCCAGAGCGAAAGACTTCTTGAAGGGAAAGATGTAACTATGTGAGATTAATTAACAGAACACAGAGCAGTTTCTCAGAAAGCTTCTTTCCAGTTTTGAACGGAAGATATTTCCTTTTTCACCATAGCCCTCTATGGGCTTCCAAATATCCCTTTGCCAATTCCACAAGAACAGCCTTAGCGAAAGGCTTCTTGAAGGGAAAGATGTAACTCTGTGAGATGAATTAACAGAACACAGAGCAGTTTCTCAGAAAGCTTCTTTCCACTTTTGAACGGAAGATATTTCCTTTTTCACCATAGCCCTCTATGGGCTTCCAAATATCCCTTTGCCAATTCCACAAGAACAGCCTTAGCGAAAGGCTTCTTGAAGGGAAAGATGTAACTCTGTGAGATGAATTAACAGAACACAGAGCAGTTTCCCAGAAAGCTTCTTTCCAGTTTTGAACGGAAGATATTTCCTTTTTCACCATAGCCCTCTATGGGCTTCCAAATATCCCTTTTCCAATTCCACAAGAACAGCCTTAGCGAAAGGCTTCTTGAAGGGAAAGATGTAAATCTGTGAGATGAATTAACAGAACACAGAGCAGTTTCTCAGAAAGCTTCTTTCCAGTTGTGAACGGAAGATATTTCCTTTTTCACCGTAGCCCTCTATGGGCTTCCAAATATCCCTTTGCGAATTCCACAAGAACAGCCTTAGCGAAAGGTTTCTTGAAGGGAAAGATGTAACTCTGTGAGATGAATTAACAGAACACAGAGCAGTTTCTCAGAAGGCTTCTTTCCAGTTTTGAACGGAAGATATTTCCTTTTTCACCATAGCCCTCTATGGGCTTCCAAATATCCCCTTGCCAATTCCACAAGAACAGCCTTAGCGAAAGACTTCTTGAAGGGAAAGATGTAACTCTGTGAGATGAATTAACAGAACACAGAGCAGTTTCTCAGAAAGCTTCTTTCCACTTTTGAACGGAAGATATTTCCTTTTTCACCATAGCCCTCTATGGGCTTCCAAATATCCCTTTGCCAATTCCACAAGAACAGCCTTAGCGAAAGGCTTCTTGAAGGGAAAGATGTAACTCTGTGAGATGAATTAACAGAACACAGAGCAGTTTCCCAGAAAGCTTCTTTCCAGTTTTGAACGGAAGATATTTCCTTTTTCACCATAGCCCTCTATGGGCTTCCAAATATCCCTTTTCCAATTCCACAAGAACAGCCTTAGCGAAAGGCTTCTTGAAGGGAAAGATGTAACTCTGTGAGATGAATTAACAGAACACAGAGCAGTTTCTCAGAAAGCTTCTTTCCAGTTTTGAACGGAAGATATTTCCTTTTTCACCGTAGCCCTCTATGGGCTTCCAAATCTCCCTTTGCGAATTCCACAAGAACAGCCTTAGCGAAAGGTTTCTTGAAGGGAAAGATGTAACTCTGTGAGATGAAATAACAGAACACAGAGCAGTTTCTCAGAAAGCTTCTTTCCAGTTTTGAACGGAAGATATTTCCTTTTTCACCATAGCCCTCTATGGATTTCCAAATATCCCCTTGCCAATTCCACAAGAACAGCCTTATCGAAAGGCTTCTTGAAGGGAAAGATGTAACTCTGGGAGATGAATTAACAGAACACAGAGCAGTTTCCCAGAAAGCTTCTTTCCAGTTTTGAACGGAAGATATTTCCTTTTTCACCATAGCCATCTATGGGCTTCCAAATATCCCTTTTCCAATTCCACAAGAACAGCCTTAGCGAAAGGCTTCTTGAAGGGAAAGATGTAACTCTGTGAGATGAATTAACAGAACACAGAGCAGTTTCTCAGAAAGCTTCTTTCCAGTTTTGAACGGAAGATATTTCCTTTTTCACCATAGCCCTCTACGGGCTTCCAAATATCCCCTTGCCAATTCCACAAGAACAGCCAGAGCGAAAGACTTCTTGAAGGGAAAGATGTAACTATGTGAGATGAATTAACAGAACACAGAGCAGTTTCTCAGAAAGCTTCTTTCCAGTTTTGAACGCAAGATATTTCCTTTTTCACCATAGCCCTCTATGGGCTTCCAAATATCCCTTCGCCAATTCCACAAGAACAGCCTTAGCGAAAGGCTTCTTGAAGGGAAAGATGTAACTCTGTGAGATGCATTAACAGAACACAGAGCAGTTTCTCAGAAAGCTTCTTTCCAGTTTAGAACGGAAGATATTTCCTTTTTCACCATAGCCCTCTATGGGCTTCCAAATATCCCTTTGCCAATTCCACAAGAACAGCCAGAGCGAAAGACTTCTTGAAGGGAAAGATGTAACTCTGTGAGATGAATTAACAGAACACAGAGCAGTTTCTCAGAAAGCTTCTTTCCAGTTTTGAACGGAAGATATTTCCTTTTTCACCATAGCCCTCTATGGGCTTCCAAATATCCCTTTGCCAATTCCACAAGAACAGCCTTAGCGAACGGCTTCTTGAAGGGGAAGATATAACTCTGTGAGATGAATTAACAGAACACAGAGCAGTTTCTCAGAAAGATTCTTTCCAGTTTTGAACGGAAGATATTTCCTTTTTCACCATAGCCCTCTATGGGCTTCCAAGTATCCACTTGCCAATTCCACAGAAACAGCTTTAGCGAAAGGTTTTTTGAAAGGAAATATGTAACACTGTGAGACGAATTAACAGAACACAGAGCAGTTTCTCAGAAAGGTTCTTTCCAGTTTTGAACGGAAGATATTTCCTTTTTCACCATAGCCCTCTATGGGCTTCCAAATATCCCTTTGCCACTTCCACAAGAACAGCCTTAGCGAAAGGCTTCTTGAAGGGAAAGATTTAACTCTGTGAGATGAATTAACAGAACATAGAGCAGTTTCTCAGAAAGCTTCTTTCCAGTTTTGAACGGAAGATATTTCCTTTTTCTCCTTTGCCCTCCATGGGCTTCCAAATATCCCTTTGCGAATTCCACAAGAACAGGCTTAGCGAAAGGCTTCTTGAAGGGAAAGATGTAACTCTGTGAGATGAATTAACAGAACACAGAGCAGTTTCTCAGAAAGCTTCTTTCCAGTTTTGAACGGAAGATATTTCCTTTCTCACCATATCCCTCTATAGGCTTCCAAATATCCCTTTGCCAATTCCACAAGAACAGCCTTAGCGAAAGGCTTCTTGAAGGGAAAGATGCAACTCTGTGAGATGAATTAACAGAACACAGAGCAGTTTCTCAGAAAGCTTCTTTCCAGTGTTGAACGGAAGATATTCCCTTTTTCACCATAGCCCTCTATGGGCTTCCAAATATCCCTTTGCCAATTCCACAAGAACAGCCTTATCGAAAGGCTTCTTGAAGGGAAAGATGTAACTCTGTGAGATGAATTAACAGACCACAGAGCAGTTTCTCAGAAAGCTTCTTTCCAGTTTTGAACGGAAGGTATTTCCTTTTTCACCATAGCCCTCTATGGGCTTCCAAATATCCCTTTGCCAATTCCACAAGAACAGCCTTAGCGAAAGGCTTCTTGAGGGGAAAGATGTAACTCTGTGAGATGAATTAACGGAACACAGAGCAGTTTCTCAGAAAGCTTCTTTCCAGTTTTGAACGGAAGTTATTTCCTTTTTCACCATAGCCCTCTATGGCCTTCCAAATATCCCTTTGCCAATTCCACAAGAACAGCCTTAGCGAAAGGCTTCTTGAAGGGAAAGATGTAACTCTGTGAGATGAATTAACAGAACACAGAGCAGTTTCCCGGAAAGCTTCTTTCCAGTTTTGAACGTTAGATATTTCCTTTTTCACCATAGCCCTCTATGGGCTTCCAAATATCCCTTTGCCAATTCCACAAGAACAGCCTTAGCGAAAGACTTCTTGAAAGGAAAGATGTAACTCTGTGAGATGAATTAACAGAACACAGAGCAGTTTCTCAGAAAGCTTCTTTCCAGTGGTGAACGGAAGATATTTCCTTTTTCACCATAGCACTCTACGGGCTTCCAAATATCCCTTTCCAATTCCACAAGAACAGCCTGAGCGAAAGGCTTCCTGAAGAGAAAGATGTAACTCTGTGAGATGAATTAACAGAACACAGAGCAGTTTCTCAGAAAGCTTCTTTCC
>NW_027326943.1:0-25814 GCF_047675955.1 Chlorocebus sabaeus | reverse complement strand
AGAAAGCTTCTTTCCAGTTTTGAACGGAAGATATTTCCTTTTTCACCATAGCCCTCTATGGGCTTCCAAATATCCCTTTGCCAATTCCACAAGAACAGCGTTAGCAAAAGGCTTCTTGAAGGGAAAGATGTAACTCTGTGAGATGAATTAACAGAACACAGAGCAGTTTCTCAGAAAGCTTCTTTCCAGTTTTGAACGGAAGATATTTCCTTTTTCACCATAGCCCTCTATGGGCTTCCAAATATCCCTTTGCCAATTCCACAAGAACAGACTTAGCGAAAGGCTTCTTGAAGGGAAAGATGTAACTCTCTGAGACGAATTAACAGAACACAGAGCAGTTTGTCAGAAAGCTTCTTTCCAGTTTTGAACGGAAGATATTTCCTTTTTCACCATAGCCCTCTATGGGCTTCCAAATATCCCTTTGCGAATTCCACAAGAACAGCCTTAGCGAAAGGCTTCTTGAAGGGAAAGATATAACTCTGTGAGATGAATTAACAGAACACAGAGCAGTTTCTCAGAAAGCTTCTTTCCAGTTTTGAACGGAAGATATTTCCTTTTTCACCATAGCCCTCTATGGGATTCCAAATATCCCTTTACCAATTGCACAAGAACAGCCTTAGCGAAAGGCTTCTTGAAGGGAAAGATGTAACTCTGTGAGATGAATTAACAGAACACAGAGCAGTTTCTCAGAAAGCTTCTTTCCAGTTTTGAACGGAAGATATTTCCTTTTTCACCATAGACCTCTATGGGCTTCCAAATATCCCTTTGCCAATTCCACAAGAACAGTCTTAGCGAAAGGCTTCTTGAAGGGAATGATGTAACTCTGTGAGATGAATTAACAGAACACAGAGCAGTTTCTCAGAAAGCTTCTTTCCAGTTTTGAACGGAAGATATTTCCTTTTTCACCATAGCCCTCTATGGGCTTCCAAATATCCCTTTGCCAATTCCACAAGAACAGCCTTAGCGAAAGGCTTCTTGAAGGGGAAGATGTAACTCTGTGAGATGAATTAACAGACCACAGAGCAGTTTCTCAGAAAGCTTCTTTCCAGTTTTGAACGGAAGGTATTTCCTTTTTCACCATAGCCCTCTATGGGCTTCCAAATATCCCTTTGCCAATTCCACAAGAACAGCCTTAGCGAAAGGCTTCTTGAAGGGAAAGATATAACTCTCTGAGATGAATTAACAGGACACAGAGCAGTTTCTCAGAAAGCTTCTTTCCAGTTTTGAACGGAAGATATTTCCTTTTTCACCATAGCCCTCTATGGGCTTCCAAATATCCCTTTGCCAATTCCACAAGAACAGCCTTAGCGAAAGGCTTCTTGAAGGGAAAGATGTAACTCTGTGAGATGAATTAACAGAACACAGAGCAGTTTCTCAGAAAGCTTCTTTCCAGTTTTGTACGGAAGATATTTCCTTTTTCACCATAGCCCTCTATGGGCTTCCAAGTATCCCCTTGCCAATTCCACAGAAACAGCTTTAGCGAAAGGTTTCTTGAAAGGAAAGATGTAACACTGTGAGACGAATTAACAGAACACAGAACAGTTTCTCAGAAATCTTCTTTCCAGTTTTGAACGGAAGATATTTCCTTTTTCACCATAGCCCTCTAGGGGCTTCCAAATATCCCTTTGCCAATTCCACAAGAACAGCCTTAGCGAAAGGCTTATTGAAGGGAAAGATGTAACTCTGTGAGATGAATTAACAGAACACAGAGCAGTTTCTCAGAAAGCTTCTTTCCAGTTGTGAACGGTAGATATTTCCTTTTTCACCATAGCCCTCTATGGGCTTCCAAATATCCCTTCGCCAATTAAACAAGAACAGCCTTAGCGAAAGGCTTCTTGAAGGGAAAGATATAACTCTGTGAGATGCATTAACAGAACACAGAGCAGTTTCTCAGAAAGCTTCTTTCCAGTTTTGAACGGAAGATATTTCCTTTTTCACCATAGCCCTCTATGGGCTTCTAAATATCCCTTTTCGAATTCCACAAGAACAGCCTTAGCGAAAGGTTTCTTGAATGGAAAGATGTAACTCTGTGAGATGAATTAACAGAACACAGAGCAGTTTCTCAGAAAGCTTCTTTCCAGTTTTGAACGGAAGATATTTCCTTTTTCACCATAGCCCTCTATGGGCTTCCAAATATCCCTTTGCCAATTCCACAAGAACAGCCTTAGCGAAAGGCTTCTTGAAGGGAAAGATATAACTCTCTGAGATGAATTAACAGAACACAGAGCAGTTTCTCAGAAAGCTTCTTTCCAGTTTTGAACGGAAGATATTTCCTTTTTTACCATAGCCCTCTATGGGCTTCCAAATATCCCTTTGCCAATTCCACAAGAACAGCCTTAGCGAAAGGCTTCTTGAAGGGAAAGATGTAACTCTGTGAGATGAATTAACAGAACACAGAGCAGTTTCTCAGAAAGCTTCTTTCCAGTTTTGTACGGAAGATATTTGTTTTTCACCATAGCCCTCTATGGGCTTCCAAGTATCCCCTTGCCAATTCCACAGAAACAGCTTTAGCGAAAGGTTTCTTGAAAGGAAAGATGTAACACTGTGAGACGAATTAACAGAACACAGAACAGTTTCTCAGAAAGCTTCATTCCAGTTTTGAACGAAAGATATTTCCTTTTTCACCATAGCCCTCTAGGGGCTTCCAAATATCCCTTTGCCAATTCCACAAGAACAGCCTTAGCGAAAGGCTTCTTGAAGGGAAAGATGTAACTCTGTGAGATGAATTAACAGAACACAGAGCAGTTTCTCAGAAAGCTTCTTTCCAGTTTTGAACGGATGATACTTCCTTTTTCACCATAGCCCTCTATGGGCTTCCAAATATCCCTTTGCCAATTCCACAAGACCAGCCTTAGCGAAAGGCTTCTTGAAGGGAAAGATGTAAGTTTGTGAGATGAATTAACAGAACACAGAGCAGTTTCTCAGAAAGCTTCTTTCCAGTTTTGAACGGAAGATATTTCCTTTTTCACCATAGCCCTCTATGGGCTTCCAAATATCCCTTTGCCAATTCCACAAGAACAGCCTTAGCGAAAGGCTTCTTGAAGGGAAAGATGTAACTCTGTGAGATGAATTAACAGAACACAGAGCAGTTTCTCAGAAAGCTTCTTTCCAGTTTTGAACGGAAGATATTTCCTTTTTCACAATAGCCCTCTATGGGCTTCCAAATATCCCCTTGCGAATTCCACAAGAACAGCCTTAGCGAAAGGCTTCTTGAAGGGGAAGATGTAACTCTGTGAGATGAATTAACAGAACACAGAGAAGTTTCTCAGAAAGCTTCTTTCCAGTTTTGAACGGAAGATATTTCCTTTTTCACCATAGCCCTCTAAGGGCTTCCAAATATCCCTTTGCCAATTCCACAAGAACAGCCTTAGCGAAAGGCTTCTTGAAGGGAAAGATGTAACTCTGTGAGATGAATTAACAGAACACAGAGCAGTTTCTCAGAAAGCTTCTTTCCAGTTTTGAACGGAAGATATTTCCTTTTTCACCATAGCCCTCTATGGGCTTCCAAATATCCCTTTGCCAATTCCACAAGAACAGCCTTAGCGAAAGGCTTCTTGAAGGGAAAGATGTAACTCTGTGAGATGAATTAACAGAACACAGAGCCGTTTCTCAGAAAGCTTCTTTCCGGTTTTGAACGGAAGATATTTCCTTTTTCACCATAGCCCTCTAGGGGCTTCCAAGTATCCCCTAGCCAATTCCACAGAAACAGCTTTAGCGAAAGGTTTCTTGAAAGGAAAGATGTAACACTGTGATACGAATGAACAGAACACAGAGCAGTTTCTCAGAAAGCTTCTTTCCAGTTTTGAACGGAAGATATTTCCTTTTTCACCATAGCCCTCTATGGGCTTCCAAATATCCCTTTGCGAATTCCACAAGAACAGCCTTAGCGAAAGGCTTCCTGAAGAGAAAGATGTAACTCTGTTATATGAATTAACAGAACAGAGAGCAGTTTCTCAGAAAGCTTCTTTCCAGTTTTGAACGGAAGATATTTCCTTTTTCACCATAGCCCTCTATGGGCTTCCAAATATCCCTTTGCCAATTACACAAGAACAGCCTTAGCGAAAGACTTCTTGAAGGGAAAGATGTAACTCTGTGAGATGAATTAACAGAACACAGAGCAGTTTCTCAGAAAGCTTCTTTCCAGTTTTGAACGGAAGATATTTCCTTTTTCACCATAGCCCTCTATGGGCTTCCAAATATCCCTTTGCCAATTCCACAAGAACAGCCTTAGCGAAAGGCTTCTTGAAGGGAAACATGTAACTCTGTGAGATGAATTAACAGAACACAGAGCAGTTTCTCAGAAAGCTTCTTTCCAGTTTTGAACGGAAGATATTTCCTTTTTCACCATAGCCCTCTATGGGATTCCAAATATCCCTTTGCCAATTCCACAAGAACAGCCTTAGCGAAAGGCTTCTTGAAGGGAAAGATGTAACTCTGTGAGATGAATTAACAGAACACAGAGCAGTTTCCCAGAAAGCTTCTTTCCAGTTTTGAACGGAAGATATTTCCTTTTTCACCATAGCCCTCTATGGGCTTCCAAATATCCCTTTGCCAATTCCACAAGAACAGCCTTAGCGAAAGGCTTCTTGAAGGGAAAGATGTAACTCTGTGAGATGAATTAACAGAACACAGAGCAGTTTCTCAGAAAGCTTCTTTCCAGTTTTGAACGGAAGATATTTCCTTTTTCACCATAGCCCTCTATGGGCTTCCAAGTATCCACTTGCCAATTCCACAGAAACAGCTTTAGCGAAAGGTTTTTTGAAAGGAAAGATGTAACACTGTGAGACGAATTAACAGAACACAGAGCAGTTTCTCAGAAAGCTTCTTTCCAGTTTTGAACGGAAGATATTTCCTTTTTCACCATAGCCCTCTATGGGCTTCCAAATATCCCTTTGCCACTTCCACAAGAACAGCCTTAGCCAAAGGCTTCTTGAAGGGAAAGATTTAACTCTGTGAGATGAATTAACAGAACATAGAGCAGTTTCTCAGAAAGCTTCTTTCCAGTTTTGAACTGAAGATATTTCCTTTTTCTCCATTGCCCTCCATGGGCTTCCAAATATCCCTTTGCGAATTCCACAAGAACAGGCTTAGCGAAAGGCTTCTTGAAGGGAAAGATGTAACTCTGTGAGATGAATTAACAGAACACAGAGCAGTTTCTCAGAAAGCTTCTTTCCAGTTTTGAACGGAAGATATTTCCTTTCTCACCATATCCCTCTATAGGCTTCCAAATATCCCTTTGCCAATTCCACAAGAACAGCCTTAGCGAAAGGCTTCTTGAAGGGAAAGATGCAACTCTGTGAGATGAATTAACAGAACACAGAGCAGTTTCTCAGAAAGCTTCTTTCCAGTGTTGAACGGAAGATATTCCCTTTTTCACCGTAGCCCTCTATGGGCTTCCAAATATCCCTTTGCCAATTCCACAAGAACAGCCTTAGCGAAAGGCTTCTTGAAGGGAAAGATGTAACTCTGTGAGATGAATTAACAGACCACAGAGCAGTTTCTCAGAAAGCTTCTTTCCAGTTTTGAACGGAAGGTATTTCCTTTTTCACCATAGCCCTCTATGGGCTTCCAAATATCCCTTTGCCAATTCCACAAGAACAGCCTTAGCGAAAGGCTTCTTGAGGGGAAAGATGTAACTCTGTGAGATGAATTAACGGAACACAGAGCAGTTTCTCAGAAAGCTTCTTTCCAGTTTTGAACGGAAGATATTTCCTTTTTCACCATAGCCCTCTATGGCCTTCCAAATATCCCTTTGCCAATTCCACAAAAACAGCCTTAGCGAAAGGCTTCTTGAAGGGAAAGATGTAACTCTGTGAGATGAATTAACAGAACACAGAGCAGTTTCCCGGAAAGCTTCTTTCCAGTTTTGAACGTTAGATATTTCCTTTTTCACCATAGCCCTCTATGGGCTTCCAAATATCCCTTTGCCAATTCCACAAGAACAGCCTTAGCGAAAGACTTCTCGAAGGGAAAGATGTAACTCTGTGAGATGAATTAACAGAACACAGAGCAGTTTCTCAGAAAGCTTCTTTCCAGTTTTGAACGGAAGATATTTCCTTTTTCACCATAGCCCTCTATGGGCTTCCAAATATCCCTTTGCGAATTCCACAAGAACAGCCTTAGCGAAAGGCTTCTTGAAGGGAAAGATGTAACTCTGTGAGATGAATTAACAGAACACAGAGCAGTTTCTCAGAAAGCTTCTTTCCAGTTGTGAACGGAAGATATTTCCTTTTTCACCATAGCCCTCTACGGGCTTCCAAATATCCCTTTGCCAATTCCACAAGAACAGCCTTAGCGAAAGGCTTCCTGAAGGGAAAGATGTAACTCTGTGAGATGAATTAACAGAACACAGAGCAGTTTCTCAGAAAGCTTCTTTCCAGTTTTGAACGGAAGATATTTCCTTTTTCACCTTAGCCCTCTATGGGCTTCGAAATATCCCTTTGCCAATTCCACAAGAACAGCCTTAGCGAAAGACTTCTTGAAGGGAAAGATATAACTCTGTGAGATGAATTAACAGAACACAGAGCAGTTTCTCAGAAAGCTTCTTTCCAGTTTTGAACGGAAGATATTTCCTTTTTCACCATAGCCCTCTATGGGCTTCCAAATATCCCTTTGCCAATTCCACAAGAACAGCCTTAGCGAAAGGCTTCTTGAAGGGAAAGACGTAACTCTGTGAGATGAATTAACAGAACACAGAGCCGTTTCTTAGAAAGCTTCTTTCCAGTTTTGAACGGAAGATATTTCCGTTTTCACCATAGCCCTCTAGAGGCTTCCAAGTATCCCCTAGCCAATTCCACAGAAACAGCTTTAGCGAAAGGTTTCTTGAAAGGAAAGATGTAACACTGTGATACGAATTAACAGAACACAGAGCAGTTTCTCAGAAAGCTTCTTTCCAGTTTTGAACGGAAGATATTTCCTTTTTCACCATAGCCCTCTATGGGCTTCCAAATATCCCTTTTCCAATTCCACAAGAACAGCCTTAGCGAAAGGCTTCTTGAAGGGAAAGATGTAACTCTGTGAGATGAATTAGCAGAACACAGAGCAGTTTCTCAGAAAGCTTCTTTCCAGTTTTGAACGGAAGATATTTCCTTTTTCACCATAGCCCTCTATGGGCTTCCAAATATCCCTTTGCGAATTCCACAAGAACAGCCTTAGCGAAAGGTTTCTTGAAGGGAAAGATGTAACTCTGTGAGATGAATTAACAGAACACAGAGCAGTTTCTCAGAAAGCTTCTTTCCAGTTTTGAACGGAAGTTATTTCCTTTTTCACAATAGCCCTCTATGGGCTTCCAAATATCCCCTTGCCAATTCCACAAGAACAGCCTTAGCGAAAAACTTCTTGAAGGGAAAGATGTAACTCTGTGAGATGAATTAACAGAACACAGAGCAGTTTCTCAGAAAGATTCTTTCCAGTTTTGAACGGAAGATATTTCCTTTTTCACCATAGCCCTCTATGGGCTTCCAAATATCCCTTTGCCAATTCCACAAGAACAGCCTTAGCGAAAGGCTTCTTGAAGGGAAAGATGTAACTCTGTGAGATGAATTAACAGAACACAGAGCAGTTTCTCAGAAAGCTTCTTTCCAGTGTTGAACGGAAGATATTTCCTTTTTCACCATAGCCCTCTATGGGCTTCCAAATATCCCTTTGCGAATTCCACAAGAACAGCCTTAGCGAAAGGCTTCATGAAGGGAAAGATGTAACTCTGTGAGATGAATTAACAGAACACAGAGCAGTTTCTCAGAAAGCTTCTTTCTAGGTTTGAACGGAAGATATTCCCTTTTTCACCATAGCCCTCTACGGGCTTCCAAGTATCCCTTTGCGAATTCCACAAGAACAGCCTTAGCGAAAGGCTTCCTGAAGAGAAAGATGTACCTCTGTTAGATGAATTAACAGAACACAGAGCAGTTTCTCAGAAAGCTTCTTTCCAGTTTTGAACGGAACATATTTCCTTTTTCACCATAGCCCTCTATGGGCTTCCAAATATCCCTTTGCCAATTCCACAAGAACAGCCTTAGCGAAAGACTTCTTGAAGGGAAAGATGTAACTCTGTGAGATGAATTAACAGAACACAGAGCAGTTTCTCAGAAAGCTTCTTTCCAGTTTTGAACGGAAGATATTTCCTTTTTCACCATAGCCCTCTATGGGCTTCCAAATATCCATTTGCCAATTCCACAAGAACAGCCTTAGCGAAAGGCTTCTTGAAGGGAAACATGTAACTCTGTGAGATGAATTAACAGAACACAGAGCAGTTTCTCAGAAAGCTTCTTTCCAGTTTTGAACGGAAGATATTTCCTTTTTCACCATAGCCCTCTATGGGATTCCAAATATCCCTTTGCCAATTCCACAAGAACAGCCTTAGCGAAAGGCTTCCTGAAGGGAAAGATGTAACTCTGTGAGATGAATTAACAGAACACAGAGCAGTTTCTCAGAAAGCTTCTTTCCAGTTTTGAACGGAAGATATTTTCTTTTTCACCATAGCCCTCTATGGGCTTCCAAATATCCCTTTGCCAATTCCACAAGAACAGCCTTAGCGAAAGACTTCTTGAAGGGAAAGATGTAACTCTGTGAGATGAATTAAGAGAACACAGAGCAGTTTCTCAGAAAGCTTCTTTCCAGTTTTGAACGGAAGATATTTCCTTTTTCACAATAGCCCTCTATGGGCTTCCAAATATCCCTTTGCCAATTCCACAAGAACAGCCTTAGCGAAAGGCTTCTTGAAGGGAAACATGTAACTCTGTGAGATGAATTAACAGAACACAGAGCAGTTTCTCAGAAAGCTTCTTTCCAGTTTTGAACGGAAGATATTTCCTTTTTCACCATAGCCCTCTATGGGCTTCCAAATATCCCTTTGCCAATTCCACAAGAACAGCCTTAGCGAAAGGCTTCTTGAAGGGAAAGATGTAACTCTGTGAGATGAATTAACAGAACACAGAGCAGTTTCTCAGAAAGCTTCTTTCCAGTTTTGAACGGAAGATATTTCCTTTTTCACCATAGCCCTCTATGGGCTTCCAAATATCCCTTTGCCAATTCCACAAGAATAGCCTTAGCGAAAGGCTTCTTGAAGGGAAAGATATAACTCTCTGAGATGAATTAACAGAACACAGAGCAGTTTCTCAGAAAGCTTCTTTCCAGTTTTGAACGGAAGATAATTCCTTTTTCACCATAGCCCTCTATGGGCTTCCAAATATCCCTTTGCCAATTCCACAAGAACAGCCTTAGCGAAAGGCTTCTTGAAGGGAAAGATGTAACTCTGTGAGATGAATTAAGAGAACACAGAGCCGTTTCTCAGAAAGCTTCTTTCCAGTTTTGAACGGAAGATATTTCCTTTTTCACCATAGCCCTCTAGGGGCTTCCAAGTATCCCCTAGCCAATTCCACAGAAACAGCTTTAGCGAAAGGTTTCTTGAAAGGAAAGATGTAACACTGTGATACGAATTAACAGAACACAGAGCAGTTTCTCAGAAAGCTTCTTTCCAGTTTTGAACGGAAGATATTTCCTTTTTCACCATAGCCCTCTATGGGCTTCCAAATATCCCTTTTCCAATTCCACAAGAACAGCCTTAGCGAAAGGCTTCTTGAAGGGAAAGATGTAACTCTGTGAGATGAATTAACAGAACACAGAGCAGTTTCTCAGAAAGCTTCTTTCCAGTTTTGAACGGAAGATATTTCCTTTTTCACCATAGCCCTCTATGGGCTTCCAAATATCCCTTTGCGAATCCACAAGAACAACCTTAGCGAAAGGTTTCTTGAAGGGAAAGATGTAACTCTGTGAGATGAATTAAGAGAACACAGAGCAGTTTCTCAGAAAGCTTCTTTCCAGTTTTGAACGGAAGTTATTTCCTTTTTCACAATAGCCCTCTATGGGCTTCCAAATATCCCCTTGCCAATTCCACAAGAACAGCCTTAGCGAAAGACTTCTTGAAGGGAAAGATGTAACTCTGTGAGATGAATAAACAGAACACAGAGCAGTTTCTCAGAAAGCTTCTTTCCAGTTTTGAATGGAAGATATTCCCTTTTTCACCATAGCCCTCTACGGGCTTCCAAATATCCCTTTGCGAATTCCACAAGAACAGCCTTAGCGAAAGGCTTCCTGAAGAGAAAGATGTAACTCTGTTAGATGAATTAACAGAACACAGAGCAGTTTCTCAGAAAGCTTCTTTCCAGTTTTGAACTGAAGATATTTCCTTTTTCACCATAGCCCTCTATGGGCTTCCAAATATCCCTTTGCCAATTCCACAAGAACAGCCTTAGCGAAAGACTTCTTGAAGGGAAAGATGTAACTCTGTGAGATGAATTAACAGAACACAGAGCAGTTTCTCAGAAAGCTTCTTTCCAGTTTTGAACGGAAGATATTTCCTTTTTCACCATAGCCCTCTATGGGCTTCCAAATATCCCTTTGCCAATTCCACAAGAACAGCCTTAGCGAAAGGCTTCTTGAAGGGAAACATGTAACTCTGTGAGATGAATTAACAGAACACAGAGCAGTTTCTCAGAAAGCTTCTTTCCAGTTTTGAACGGAAGATATTTCCTTTTTCACCATAGCCCTCTATGGGCTTCCAAATATCCCTTTGCCAATTCCACAAGAACAGCCTTAGCGAAAGGCTTCTTGAAGGGAAAGATGTAACTCTGTGAGATGAATTAACAGAACACAGAGCAGTTTCCCAGAAAGCTTCTTTCCAGTTTTGAACGGAAGATATTTCATTTTTCACCATAGCCCTCTATGGGCTTCCAAATATCCCTTTGCCAATTCCACAAGTACAGCCTTAGCGAAAGGCTTCTTGAAGGGAAAGATGTAACTCTGTGAGATGAATTAACAGAACACAGAGCAGTTTCTCAGAAAACTTCTTTCCAGTTTTGAACGGAAGATATTTCCTTTTTCACCATAGCCCTCTATGGGCTTCCAAATATCCCTTTGCCAATTCCACAAGAACAGCCTTAGCGAAAGACTTCTTGAAGGGAAAGATGTAACTCTGTGAGATGAATTAAGAGAACACAGAGCAGTTTCTCAGAAAGCTTCTTTCCAGTTTTGAACGGAAGATATTTCCTTTTTCACCATAGCCCTCTATGGGCTTCCAAATATCCCTTTGCCAATTCCACAAGAACAGCCTTAGCGAAAGGCTTCTTGAAGGGAAACATGTAACTCTGTGAGATGAATTAACAGAACACAGAGCAGTTTCTCAGAAAGCTTCTTTCCAGTTTTGAACGGAAGATATTTCCTTTTTCACCAGAGCCCTCTATGGGCTTCCAAATATCCCTTTGCCAATTACACAAGAACAGCCTTAGCGAAAGGATACTTGAAGGGAAAGATGTAACTCTGTGAGATGAATTAACAGAACACAGAGCAGTTTCTCAGAAAGCTTCTTTCCAGTGTTGAACGGAAGATATTTCCTTTTTCACCATAGCCCTCTATGGGCTTCCAAATATCCGTTTGCCAATTCCACAAGAACAGCCTTAGCGAAAGGCTTATTGAAGGGAAAGATGTAACTCTGTGAGATGAATTAACAGAACACAGAGCAGTTTCTCAGAAAGCTTCTTTCCAGTTGTGAACGGAAGATATTTCCTTTTTCACCATAGCCCTCTATGGGCTTCCAAATATCCCTTCGCCAATTCCACAAGAACAGCCTTAGCGAAAGGCTTCTTGAAGGGAAAGATGTAACACTGTGAGATGCATTAACAGAACACAGAGCAGTTTCTCAGAAAGCTTCTTTCCAGTTTTGAACGGAAGATATTTCCTTTTTCACCATAGCCCTCTATGGGCTTCTAAATATCACTTTTCGAATTCCACAAGAACAGCCTTAGCGAAAGGTTTCTTGAATGGAAAGATGTAACTCTGTGAGATGAATTAACAGAACACAGAGCAGTTTCTCAGAAAGATTCTTTCCAGTTTTGAACGGAAGATATTTCCTTTTTCACCATAGCCCTCTAGGGGCTTCCAAGTATCCCCTAGCCAATTCCACAGAAACAGCTTTAGCGAAAGGTTTCTTGAAAGGAAAGATGTAACACTGTGATACGAATTAACAGAACACAGAGCAGTTTCTCAGAAAGCTTCTTTCCAGTTTTGAACGGAAGATATTTCCTTTTTCACCATAGCCCTCTATGGGCTTCCAAATATCCCTTTGCCAATTCCACAAGAACAGCCTTAGCGAAAGGCTTCTTGAAGGGAAAGATGTAACTCTGTGAGATGAATTAACAGAACACAGAGCAGTTTCCCAGAAAGCTTCTTTCCAGTTTTGAACGGAAGATATTTCATTTTTCACCATAGCCCTCTATGGGCTTCCAAATATCCCTTTGCCAATTCCACAAGAACAGCCTTAGCGAAAGGCTTCTTGAAGGGAAAGATGTAACTCTGTGAGATGAATTAACAGAACACAGAGCAGTTTCTCAGAAAACTTCTTTCCAGTTTTGAACGGAAGATATTTCCTTTTTCACCATAGCCCTCTATGGGCTTCCAAATATCCCTTTGCCAATTCCACAAGAACAGCCTTAGCGAAAGACTTCTTGAAGGGAAAGATGTAACTCTGTGAGATGAATTAACAGAACACAGAGCAGTTTCTCAGAAAGCTTCTTTCCAGTTTTGAACGGAAGATATTTCCTTTTTCACCATAGCCCTCTATGGGCTTCCAAATATCCCTTTGCCAATTCCACAAGAACAGCCTTAGCGAAAGGCTTCTTGAAGGGAAAGATGTAACTCTGTGAGATGAATTAACAGAACACAGAGCAGTTTCCCAGAAAGCTTCTTTCCAGTTTTGAACGGAAGATATTTCCTTTTTCACCATAGCCCTCTATGGTCTTCCAAATATCCCTTTGCCAATTCCACAAGAACAGCCTTAGCGAAAGGCTTCTTGAAGGGAAAGATGTAACTCTGTGAGATGAGTTAACAGAACACAGAGCAGTTTCTCAGAAAGCTTCTTTCCAGTTTTGAACGGAAGATATTTCCTTTTTCACCATAGCCCTCTATGGGCTTCCAAATATCCCTTTGCCAATTCCACAAGAACAGCCTTAGCGAAAGACTTCTTGAAGGGAAAGATGTAAATCTGTGAGATGAATTAAGAGAACACAGAGCAGTTTCTCAGAAAGCTTCTTTCCAGTTTTGAACGGAAGATATTTCCTTTTTCACCATAGCCCTCTATGGGCTTCCAAATATCACTTTGCCAATTCCACAAGAACAGCCTTAGCGAAAGGCTTCTTGAAGGGAAAGATGTAACTCTGTGAGATGAATTAACAGAACACAGAGCAGTTTCTCAGACAGCTTCTTTCCAGTTTTGAACGGAAGATATTTCCTTTTTCACCAGAGCCCTCTATGGGCTTCCAAATATCCCTTTGCCAATTCCACAAGAACAGCCTTAGCGAAAGGCTACTTGAAGGGAAAGATGTAACTCTGTGAGATGAATTAACAGAACACAGAGCAGTTTCTCAGAAAGCTTCTTTCCAGTGTTGAACGGAAGATATTTCCTTTTTCACCATAGCCCTCTATGGGCTTCCAAATATCCTTTTGCCAATTCCACAAGAACAGCCTTAGCGAAAGGCTTATTGAAGGGAAAGATGTAACTCTGTGAGATGAATTAACAGAACACAGAGCAGTTTCTCAGAAAGCTTCTTTCCAGTTGTGAACGGAAGATATTTCCTTTTTCACCATAGCCCTCTATGGGCTTCCAAATATCCCTTCGCCAATTCCACAAGAACAGCCTTAGCGAAAGGCTTCTTGAAGGGAAAGATGTAACTCTGTGAGATGCATTAACAGAACACAGAGCAGTTTCTCAGAAAGCTTCTTTCCAGTTTTGAACGGAAGATATTTCCTTTTTCACCATAGCCCTCTATGGGCTTCTAAATATCACTTTTCGAATTCCACAAGAACAGCCTTAGCGAAAGGTTTCTTGAATGGAAAGATGTAACTCTGTGAGATGAATTAACAGAACACAGAGCAGTTTCTCAGAAAGCTTCTTTCCAGTTTTGAACGGAAGATATTTCCTTTTTCACCATAGCCCTCTATGGGCTTCCAAATATCCCCTTGCCAATTCCACAAGAACAGCCTTAGCGAAAGGCTTCTTGAAGGGAAAGATGTAACTCTGTGAGATGAATTAACAGAACACAGAGAAGTTTCTCAGAAAGCTTCTTTCCAGTTTTGAACGGAAGATATTTCCTTTTTCACCATAGCCCTCTATGGGCTTCCAAATATCCCTTTGCCAATTCCACAAGAACAGCCTTAGCGAAAGGCTTCTTGAAGGGAAAGATGTAACTCTGTGAGATGAATTAACAGAACACAGAGCAGTTTCTCAGAAAGCTTCTTTCCAGTATTGAACGGAAGATATTTCCTTTTTCACCATAGCCCTCTATGGGCTTCCAAATATCCCTTTGCCAATTCCACAAGAACAGCCTTAGCGAAAGGCTTCTTGAAGGGAAAGATGTAACTCTTTGAGATGAATTAACAGAACACAGAGCCGTTTCTCAGAAAGCTTCTTTCCAGTTTTGAACGGAAGATATTTCCTTTTTCACCATAGCCCTCTAGGGGCTTCCAAGTATCCCCTAGCCAATTCCACAGAAACAGCTTTAGCGAAAGGTTTCTTGAAAGGAAAGATGTAACACTGTGATACGAATTAACAGAACACAGAGCAGTTTCTCAGAAAGCTTCTTTCCAGTTTTGAACGGAAGATATTTCCTTTTTCACCATAGCCCTCTATGGGCTTCCAAATATCCCTTTTCCAATTCCACAAGAACAGCCTTAGCGAAAGGCTTCTTGAAGGGAAAGATGTAACTCTGTGAGATGAATTAACAGAACACAGAGCAGTTTCTCAGAAAGCTTCTTTCCAGTTTTGAACGGAAGATATTTCCTTTTTCACCATAGCCCTCTATGGGCTTCCAAATATCCCTTTGCGAATTCCACAAGAACAACCTTAGCGAAAGGTTTCTTGAAGGGAAAGATGTAACTCTGTGAGATGAATTAACAGAACACAGAGCAGTTTCTCAGAAAGCTTCTTTCCAGTTTTGAACGGAAGTTATTTCCTTTTTCACAATAGCCCTCTATGGGCTTCCAAATATCCCCTTGCCAATTCCACAAGAACAGCCTTAGCGAAAGACTTCTTGAAGGGAAAGATGTAACTCTGTGAGATGAATTAACAGAACACAGAGCAGTTTCTCAGAAAGCTTCTTTCCAGTTTTGAACGGAAGATATTCCCTTTTTCACCATAGCCCTCTACGGGCTTCCAAATATCCCTTTGCGAATTCCACAAGAACAGCCTTAGCGAAAGGCTTCCTGAAGAGAAAGATGTAACTCTGTTAGATGAATTAACAGAACACAGAGCAGTTTCTCAGAAAGCTTCTTTCCAGTTTTGAACGGAAGATATTTCCTTTTTCACCATAGCCCTCTATGGGCTTCCAAATATCCCTTTGCCAATTCCACAAGAACAGCCTTAGCGAAAGGTTTCTTGAATGGAAAGATGTAACTCTGTGAGATGAATTAACAGAACACAGAGCAGTTTCTCAGAAAGATTCTTTCCAGTTTTGAACGGAAGATATTTCCTTTTTCACCATAGCCCTCTAGGGGCTTCCAAGTATCCCCTAGCCAATTCCACAGAAACAGCTTTAGCGAAAGGTTTCTTGAAAGGAAAGATGTAACACTGTGATACGAATTAACAGAACACAGAGCAGTTTCTCAGAAAGCTTCTTTCCAGTTTTGAAAGGAAGATATTTCCTTTTTCACCATAGCCCTCTATGGGCTTCCAAATATCCCTTTTCCAATTCCACAAGAACAGCCTTAGCGAAAGGTTTCTTGAAGGGAAAGATGTAACTCTGTGAGATGAATTAACAGAACACAGAGCAGTTTCTCAGAAAGCTTCTTTCCAATTTTGAACGGAAGATATTTCCTTTTTCACCATAGCCCTCTATGGGCTTCCAAATATTCCTTTGCCAATTCCACAAGAACAGCCTTAGCGAAAGACTTCTTGAAGGGAACGATGTAACTATGTGAGATTAATTAACAGAACACAGAGCAGTTTCTCAGAAATCTTCTTTCCAGTGTTGAACGGAAGATATTTCCTTTTTCACCATAGCCCTCTATGGGCTTCCAAATATCCGTTTGCCAATTCCACAAGAACAGCCTTAGCGAAAGGCTTATTGAAGGGAAAGATGTAACTCTGTGAGATGAATTAACAGAACACAGAGCAGTTTCTCAGAAAGCTTCTTTCCAGTTGTGAACGGAAGATATTTCCTTTTTCACCATAGCCCTCTATGGGCTTCCAAATATCCCTTCGCCAATTCCACAAGAACAGCCTTAGCGAAAGGCTTCTTGAAGGGAAAGATGTAACTCTGTGAGATGCATTAACAGAACACAGAGCAGTTTCTCAGAAAGCTTCTTTCCAGTTTTGAACGGAAGATATTTCCTTTTTCACCATAGCCCTCTATGGGCTTCTAAATATCACTTTTCGAATTCCACAAGAACAGCCTTAGCGAAAGGTTTCTTGAATGGAAAGATGTAACTCTGTGAGATGAATTAACAGAACACAGAGCAGTTTCTCAGAAAGCTTCTTTCCAGTTTTGAACGGAAGATATTTCCTTTTTCACCATAGCCCTCTATGGGCTTCCAAATATCCCCTTGCCAATTCCACAAGAACAGCCTTAGCGAAAGGCTTCTTGAAGGGAAAGATGTAACTCTGTGAGATGAATTAACAGAACACAGAGAAGTTTCTCAGAAAGCTTCTTTCCAGTTTTGAACGGAAGATATTTCCTTTTTCACCATAGCCCTCTATGGGCTTCCAAATATCCCTTTGCCAATTCCACAAGAACAGCCTTAGCGAAAGGCTTCTTGAAGGGAAAGATGTAACTCTGTGAGATGAATTAACAGAACACAGAGCAGTTTCTCAGAAAGCTTCTTTCCAGTATTGAACGGAAGATATTTCCTTTTTCACCATAGCCCTCTATGGGCTTCCAAATATCCCTTTGCCAATTCCACAAGAACAGCCTTAGCGAAAGGCTTCTTGAAGGGAAAGATGTAACTCTTTGAGATGAATTAACAGAACACAGAGCCGTTTCTCAGAAAGCTTCTTTCCAGTTTTGAACGGAAGATATTTCCTTTTTCACCATAGCCCTCTAGGGGCTTCCAAGTATCCCCTAGCCAATTCCACAGAAACAGCTTTAGCGAAAGGTTTCTTGAAAGGAAAGATGTAACACTGTGATACGAATTAACAGAACACAGAGCAGTTTCTCAGAAAGCTTCTTTCCAGTTTTGAACGGAAGATATTTCCTTTTTCACCATAGCCCTCTATGGGCTTCCAAATATCCCTTTTCCAATTCCACAAGAACAGCCTTAGCGAAAGGCTTCTTGAAGGGAAAGATGTAACTCTGTGAGATGAATTAACAGAACACAGAGCAGTTTCTCAGAAAGCTTCTTTCCAGTTTTGAACGGAAGATATTTCCTTTTTCACCATAGCCCTCTATGGGCTTCCAAATATCCCTTTGCGAATTCCACAAGAACAACCTTAGCGAAAGGTTTCTTGAAGGGAAAGATGTAACTCTGTGAGATGAATTAACAGAACACAGAGCAGTTTCTCAGAAAGCTTCTTTCCAGTTTTGAACGGAAGTTATTTCCTTTTTCACAATAGCCCTCTATGGGCTTCCAAATATCCCCTTGCCAATTCCACAAGAACAGCCTTAGCGAAAGACTTCTTGAAGGGAAAGATGTAACTCTGTGAGATGAATTAACAGAACACAGAGCAGTTTCTCAGAAAGCTTCTTTCCAGTTTTGAACGGAAGATATTCCCTTTTTCACCATAGCCCTCTACGGGCTTCCAAATATCCCTTTGCGAATTCCACAAGAACAGCCTTAGCGAAAGGCTTCCTGAAGAGAAAGATGTAACTCTGTTAGATGAATTAACAGAACACAGAGCAGTTTCTCAGAAAGCTTCTTTCCAGTTTTGAACGGAAGATATTTCCTTTTTCACCATAGCCCTCTATGGGCTTCCAAATATCCCTTTGCCAATTCCACAAGAACAGCCTTAGCGAAAGACTTCTTGAAGGGAAAGATGTAACTCTGTGAGATGAATTAAGAGAACACAGAGCAGTTTCTCAGAAAGCTTCTTTCCAGTTTTGAACGGAAGATATTTCCTTTTTCACCATAGCCCTCTATGGGCTTCCAAATATCCCTTTGCCAATTCCACAAGAACAGCCTTAGCGAAAGGCTTCTTGAAGGGAAACATGTAACTCTGTGAGATGAATTAACAGAACACAGAGCAGTTTCCCAGAAAGCTTCTTTCCAGTTTTGAACGGAAGATATTTCCTTTTTCACCATAGCCCTCTATGGGCTTCCAAATATCCCTTTGCCAATTCCACAAGAACAGCCTTAGCGAAAGGCTTCTTGAAGGGAAAGATGTACCTCTGTGAGATGAGTTAACAGAACACAGAGCAGTTTCTCAGAAAGCTTCTTTCCAGTTTTGAACGGAAGATATTTCCTTTTTCACCATAGCCCTCTATGGGCTTCCAAATATCCCTTTGCCAATTCCACAAGAACAGCCTTAGCGAAAGACTTCTTGAAGGGAAAGATGTAAATCTGTGAGATGAATTAAGAGAACACAGAGCAGTTTCTCAGAAAGCTTCTTTCCAGTTTTGAACGGAAGATATTTCCTTTTTCACCATAGCCCTCTATGGGCTTCCAAATATCCCTTTGCCAATTCCACAAGAACAGCCTTAGCGAAAGGCTTCTTGAAGGGAAAGATGTAACTCTGTGAGATGAATTAACAGAACACAGAGCAGTTTCTCAGACAGCTTCTTTCCAGTTTTGAACGGAAGATATTTCCTTTTTCACCAGAGCCCTCTATGGGCTTCCAAATATCCCTTTGCCAATTCCACAAGAACAGCCTTAGCGAAAGGCTACTTGAAGGGAAAGATGTAACTCTGTGAGATGAATTAACAGAACACAGAGCAGTTTCTCAGAAAGCTTCTTTCCAGTGTTGAAAGGAAGATATTTCCTTTTTCACCATAGCCCTCTATGGGCTTCCAAATATCCGTTTGCCAATTCCACAAGAACAGCCTTAGCGAAAGGCTTATTGAAGGGAAAGATGTAACTCTGTGAGATGAATTAACAGAACACAGAGCAGTTTCTCAGAAAGCTTCTTTCCAGTTGTGAACGGAAGATATTTCCTTTTTCACCATAGCCCTCTATGGGCTTCCAAATATCCCTTCGCCAATTCCACAAAAACAGCCTTAGCGAAAGGCTTCTTGAAGGGAAAGATGTAACTCTGTTAGATGCATTAACAGAACACAGAGCAGTTTCTCAGAAAGCTTCTTTCCAGTTTTGAACGGAAGATATTTCCTTTTTCACCATAGCCCTCTAAGGGCTTCTAAATATCACTTTTCGAATTCCACAAGAACAGCCTTAGCGAAAGGTTTCTTGAATGGAAAGATGTAACTCTGTGAGATGAATTAACAGAACACAGAGCAGTTTCTCAGAAAGCTTCTTTCCAGTTTTGAACGGAAGATATTTCCTTTTTCACCATAGCCCTCTATGGGCTTCCAAATATCCCTTTGCCAATTCCACAAGAACAGCCTTAGCGAAAGACTTCTTGAAGGGAAAGATGTAACTCTGTGAGATGAATTAAGAGAACACAGAGCAGTTTCTCAGAAAGCTTCTTTCCAGTTTTGAACGGAAGATATTTCCTTTTTCACCATAGCCCTCTATGGGCTTCCAAATATCCCTTTGCCAATTCCACAAGAACAGCCTTAGCGAAAGGCTTCTTGAAGGGAAACATGTAACTCTGTGAGATGAATTAACAGAACACAGAGCAGTTTCTCAGAAAGCTTCTTTCCAGTTTTGAACGGAAGATATTTCCTTTTTCACCAGAGCCCTCTATGGGCTTCCAAATATCCCTTTGCCAATTACACAAGAACAGCCTTAGCGAAAGGATACTTGAAGGGAAAGATGTAACTCTGTGAGATGAATTAACAGAACACAGAGCAGTTTCTCAGAAAGCTTCTTTGCAGTTGTGAACGGAAGATATTTCCTTTTTCACCATAGCCCTCTATGGGCTTCCAAATATCCCTTCGCCAATTCCACAAGAACAGCCTTAGCGAAAGGCTTCTTGAAGGGAAAGATTTAACACTGTGAGATGCATTAACAGAACACAGAGCAGTTTCTCAGAAAGCTTCTTTCCAGTTTTGAACGGAAGATATTTCCTTTTTCACCATAGCCCTCTATGGGCTTCTAAATATCACTTTTCGAATTCCACAAGAACAGCCTTAGCGAAAGGTTTCTTGAATGGAAAGATGTAACTCTGTGAGATGAATTAACAGAACACAGAGCAGTTTCTCAGAAAGATTCTTTCCAGTTTTGAACGGAAGATATTTCCTTTTTCACCATAGCCCTCTAGGGGCTTCCAAGTATCCCCTAGCCAATTCCACAGAAACAGCTTTAGCGAAAGGTTTCTTGAAAGGAAAGATGTAACACTGTGATACGAATTAACAGAACACAGAGCAGTTTCTCAGAAAGCTTCTTTCCAGTTTTGAACGGAAGATATTTCCTTTTTCACCATAGCCCTCTATGGGCTTCCAAATATCCCTTTTCCAATTCCACAAGAACAGCCTTAGCGAAAGGCTTCTTGAAGGGAAAGATGTAACTCTGTGAGATGAATTAACAGAACACAGAGCAGTTTCTCAGAAAGCTTCTTTCCAGTTTTGAACGGAAGATATTTCCTTTTTCACCATAGCCCTCTATGGGCTTCCAAATATCCCTTTGCCAATTCCACAAGAACAACCTTAGCGAAAGGTTTCTTGAAGGGAAAGATGTAACTCTGTGTGATGAATTATCAGAACACAGAGCAGTTTCTCAGAAAGCTTCTTTCCAGTTTTGAACGGAAGATATTCCCTTTTTCACCATAGCCCTCTACGGGCTTCCAAATATCCCTTTGCGAATTCCACAAGAACAGCCTTACCGAAAGGCTTCCTGAAGAGAAAGATGTAACTCTGTTAGATGAATTAACAGAACACAGAGCAGTTTCTCAGAAAGCTTCTTTCCAATTTTGAACGGAAGATATTTCCTTTTTCACCATAGCCCTCTATGGGCTTCCAAATATTCCTTTGCCAATTCCACAAGAACAGCCTTAGCGAAAGACTTCTTGAAGGGAAAGATGTAACTCTGTGAGATGAATTAACAGAACACAGAGCAGTTTCTCAGAAATCTTCTTTCCAGTGTTGAACGGAAGATATTTCCTTTTTCACCATAGCCCTCTATGGGCTTCCAAATATCCGTTTGCCAATTCCACAAGAACAGCCTTAGCGAAAGGCTTATTGAAGGGAAAGATGTAACTCTGTGAGATGAATTAACAGAACACAGAGCAGTTTCTCAGAAAGCTTCTTTCCAGTTGTGAACGGAAGATATTTCCTTTTTCACCATAGCCCTCTATGGGCTTCCAAATATCCCTTCGCCAATTCCACAAGAACAGCCTCAGCGAAAGGCTTCTTGAAGGGAAAGATGTAACTCTGTGAGATGCATTAACAGAACACAGAGCAGTTTCTCAGAAAGCTTCTTTCCAGTTTTGAACGGAAGATATTTCCTTTTTCACCATAGCCCTCTATGGGCTTCTAAATATCACTTTTCGAATTCCACAAGAACAGCCTTAGCGAAAGGTTTCTTGAATGGAAAGATGTAACTCTGTGAGATGAATTAACAGAACACAGAGCAGTTTCTCAGAAAGCTTCTTTCCAGTTTTGAACGGAAGATATTTCCTTTTTCACCATAGCCCTCTATGGGCTTCCAAATATCCCCTTGCCAATTCCACAAGAACAGCCTTAGCGAAAGGCTTCTTGAAGGGAAAGATGTAACTCTGTGAGATGAATTAACAGAACACAGAGAAGTTTCTCAGAAAGCTTCTTTCCAGTTTTGAACGGAAGATATTTCCTTTTTCACCATAGCCCTCTAAGGGCTTCCAAATATCCCTTTGCCAATTCCACAAGAACAGCCTTAGCGAAAGGCTTCTTGAAGGGAAAGATGTAACTCTGTGAGATGAATTAACATAACACAGAGCAGTTTCTCAGAAAGCTTCTTTCCAGTATTGAACGGAAGATATTTCCTTTTTCACCATAGCCCTCTATGGGCTTCCAAATATCCCTTTGCCAATTCCACAAGAACAGCCTTAGCGAAAGGCTTCTTGAAGGGAAAGATGTAACTCTTTGAGATGAATTAACAGAACACAGAGCCGTTTCTCAGAAAGCTTCTTTCCAGTTTTGAACGGAAGATATTTCCTTTTTCACCATAGCCCTCTAGGGGCTTCCAAGTATCCCCTAGCCAATTCCACAGAAACAGCTTTAGCGAAAGGTTTCTTGAAAGGAAAGATGTAACACTGTGATACGAATTAACAGAACACAGAGCAGTTTCTCAGAAAGCTTCTTTCCAGTTTTGAACGGAAGATATTTCCTTTTTCACCATAGCCCTCTATGGGCTTCCAAATATCCCTTTTCCAATTCCACAAGAACAGCCTTAGCGAAAGGCTTCTTGAAGGGAAAGATGTAACTCTGTGAGATGAATTAACAGAACACAGAGCAGTTTCTCAGAAAGCTTCTTTCCAGTTTTGAACGGAAGATATTTCCTTTTTCACCATAGCCCTCTATGGGCTTCCAAATATCCCTTTGCGAATTCCACAAGAACAACCTTAGCGAAAGGTTTCTTGAAGGGAAAGATGTAACTCTGTGAGATGAATTAACAGAACACAGAGCAGTTTCTCAGAAAGCTTCTTTCCAGTTTTGAACGGAAGTTATTTCCTTTTTCACAATAGCCCTCTATGGGCTTCCAAATATCCCCTTGCCAATTCCACAAGAACAGCCTTAGCGAAAGACTTCTTGAAGGGAAAGATGTAACTCTGTGAGATGAATTAACAGAACACAGAGCAGTTTCTCAGAAAGCTTCTTTCCAGTTTTGAACGGAAGATATTCCCTTTTTCACCATAGCCCTCTACGGGCTTCCAAATATCCCTTTGCGAATTCCACAAGAACAGCCTTAGCGAAAGGCTTCCTGAAGAGAAAGATGTAACTCTGTTAGATGAATTAACAGAACACAGAGCAGTTTCTCAGAAAGCTTCTTTCCAGTTTTGAACGGAAGATATTTCCTTTTTCACCATAGCCCTCTATGGGCTTCCAAATATCCCTTTGCCAATTCCACAAGAACAGCCTTAGCGAAAGACTTCTTGAAGGGAAAGATGTAACTCTGTGAGATGAATTAAGAGAACACAGAGCAGTTTCTCAGAAAGCTTCTTTCCAGTTTTGAACGGAAGATATTTCCTTTTTCACCATAGCCCTCTATGGGCTTCCAAATATCCCTTTGCCAATTCCACAAGAACAGCCTTAGCGAAAGGCTTCTTGAAGGGAAACATGTAACTCTGTGAGATGAATTAACAGAACACAGAGCAGTTTCTCAGAAAGCTTCTTTCCAGTTTTGAACGGAAGATATTTCCTTTTTCACCAGAGCCCTCTATGGGCTTCCAAATATCCCTTTGCCAATTACACAAGAACAGCCTTAGCGAAAGGATACTTGAAGGGAAAGATGTAACTCTGTGAGATGAATTAACAGAACACAGAGCAGTTTCTCAGAAAGCTTCTTTCCAGTGTTGAACGGAAGATATTTCCTTTTTCACCATAGCCCTCTATGGGCTTCCAAATATCCGTTTGCCAATTCCACAAGAACAGCATTAGCGAAAGCCTTATTGAAGGGAAAGATGTAACTCTGTGAGATGAATTAACAGAACACAGAGCAGTTTCTCAGAAAGCTTCTTTCCAGTTGTGAACGGAAGATATTTCCTTTTTCACCATAGCCCTCTATGGGCTTCCAAATATCCCTTCGCCAATTCCACAAGAACAGCCTTAGCGAAAGGCTTCTTGAAGGGAAAGATGTAACACTGTGAGATGCATTAACAGAACACAGAGCAGTTTCTCAGAAAGCTTCTTTCCAGTTTTGAACGGAAGATATTTCCTTTTTCACCATAGCCCTCTATGGGCTTCTAAATATCACTTTTCGAATTCCACAAGAACAGCCTTAGCGAAAGGTTTCTAGAATGGAAAGATGTAACTCTGTGAGATGAATTAACAGAACACAGAGCAGTTTCTCAGAAAGATTCTTTCCAGTTTTGAACGGAAGATATTTCCTTTTTCACCATAGCCCTCTAGGGGCTTCCAAGTATCCCCTAGCCAATTCCACAGAAACAGCTTTAGCGAAAGGTTTCTTGAAAGGAAAGATGTAACACTGTGATACGAATTAACAGAACACAGAGCAGTTTCTCAGAAAGCTTCTTTCCAGTTTTGAACGGAAGATATTTCCTTTTTCACCATAGCCCTCTATGGGCTTCCAAATATCCCTTTTCCAATTCCACAAGAACAGCCTTAGCGAAAGGCTTCTTGAAGGGAAAGATGTAACTCTGTGAGATGAATTAACAGAACACAGAGCAGTTTCTCAGAAAGCTTCTTTCCAGTTTTGAACGGAAGATATTTCCTTTTTCACCATAGCCCTCTATGGGCTTCCAAATATCCCTTTGCCAATTCCACAAGAACAACCTTAGCGAAAGGTTTCTTGAAGGGAAAGATGTAACTCTGTGAGATGAATTATCAGAACACAGAGCAGTTTCTCAGAAAGCTTCTTTCCAGTTTTGAACGGAAGATATTCCCTTTTTCACCATAGCCCTCTACGGGCTTCCAAATATCCCTTTGCGAATTCCACAAGAACAGCCTTACCGAAAGGCTTCCTGAAGAGAAAGATGTAACTCTGTTAGATGAATTAACAGAACACAGAGCAGTTTCTCAGAAAGCTTCTTTCCAGTTTTGAACGGAAGATATTTCCTTTTTCACCATAGCCCTCTATGGGCTTCCAAATATTCCTTTGCCAATTCCACAAGAACAGCCTTAGCGAAAGACTTCTTGAAGGGAAAGATGTAACTCTGTGAGATGAATTAACAGAACACAGAGCAGTTTCTCAGAAAGCTTCTTTCCAGTTTTGAACGGAAGATATTTCCTTTTTCACCATAGCCCTCTATGGGCTTCCAAATATCCCTTTGCCAATTCCACAAGAACAGCCTTAGCGAAAGGCTTCTTGAAGGGAAAGATGTAACTCTGTGAGATGAATTAACAGAACACAGAGCAGTTTCCCAGAAAGCTTCTTTCCAGTTTTGAACGGAAGATATTTCCTTTTTCACCATAGCCCTCTATGGGCTTCCAAATATCCCTTTGCCAATTCCACAAGAACAGCCTTAGCGAAAGGCTTCTTGAAGGGAAAGATGTACCTCTGTGAGATGAGTTAACAGAACACAGAGCAGTTTCTCAGAAAGCTTCTTTCCAGTTTTGAACGGAAGATATTTCCTTTTTCACCATAGCCCTCTATGGGCTTCCAAATATCCCTTTGCCAATTCCACAAGAACAGCCTTAGCGAAAGACTTCTTTAAGGGAAAGATGTAAATCTGTGAGATGAATTAAGAGAACACAGAGCAGTTTCTCAGAAAGCTTCTTTCCAGTTTTGAACGGAAGATATTTCCTTTTTCACCATAGCCCTCTATGGGCTTCCAAATATCCCTTTGCCAATTCCACAAGAACAGCCTTAGCGAAAGGCTTCTTGAAGGGAAAGATGTAACTCTGTGAGATGAATTAACAGAACACAGAGCAGTTTCTCAGACAGCTTCTTTCCAGTTTTGAACGGAAGATATTTCCTTTTTCACCAGAGCCCTCTATGGGCTTCCAAATATCCCTTTGCCAATTCCACAAGAACAGCCTTAGCGAAAGGCTACTTGAAGGGAAAGATGTAACTCTGTGAGATGAATTAACAGAACACAGAGCAGTTTCTCAGAAAGCTTCTTTCCA